>NC_083471.1:23897961-23922961 GCF_030014155.1 Tachysurus vachellii | reverse complement strand
GGTGTGAGGTGAACGTGCTAACCACTAAGCCACCATGATAAAGAAATTAATTTGAGATAAAGGAAAGGAGAGTGAATAATTTGGCTCATCGGTTGCTCCTACTGTACACGGTCTTTGCAGAAATTCTACAGTAGTTTTTTAAGTTAATGTTTTTTCAGACCACCACAAATATAATGTTCTTTGAATCCCAGTTATATTTTAAACTTCCAGTTTCCTACATTTGTTTAGCTTTGTGTGATAATAAACCACTCTGACAAGTACAAGAGTCCTCAGCTCTCAGAGGTCATGACCGCTTACTTATTCAAAAGCTTCAGTACTGCTATTGAAGGAATTATGAGCTTCAGTGAGAGAATTATGTGCAGCTTTTATTTCTGTTCAGTCCGGGTTGTGTGATAAAGGACATGATGGACTGTGGGAAACTCTGATAAAACTCCAGGTGCTGGCATGATCTCAGTTAGACTAAGTTATATTTAGGATTTCAGAGAGGACTTCTGGAAAACATATGTAAGTATTGAATCATATGGAATAATTTCGCCCATTTAGCCCAAATCATTTAAAAAAAAAAAGAATATATGATAACATTTATTTAACTGTTCAGAAACAAAATCTGTTTTTTAAAGGTGAATATTTTTTATGAAATTCTCTAACAGAACTGAAAGTTTAAGAATTTAATTAGAAAATACACAACATTAGGAGGACGTTAATACAGGAGCGTATTGCATTCACTTGAGGAAAAAAATCTACTCTGTTTTTCTGAATTAACGACTTAATTATCTCAAAATTATGAGATAATTTTTCATTCATTCATTCATCTTCTACCGCTTATCCGAACTACCTCAGGTCACAGGGAGCCTGTGCCTATCTCAGGCGTCACCGGGCATTAAGGCAGGATACACCCTGGACGGAGTGCCAACCCATCGCAGGGCACACACACACACACACACACTCTCATTCACTCACGCAATCACACACTACGGACAATTTTCCAGAGATGCCAATCAACCTACCATGCATGTCTTTGGACCGGGGGAGGAAACCGGAGTACCCAGAGGAAACCCCCGAGGCACGGGGAGAACATGCAAACTCCACACACACACAAGGTGGAGGCGGGAATCGAACCCCGACCCTGGAGGTGTGAGGCGAACGTGCTAACCACTAAGCCACCGTGCCCCCAGAGATAATTTTTCATGAATAAAAATTTTTTTGCTCTGTTTTTCTAAATTAACGACTTAATTATCTCAAAATTATGTGGTTTTCCAGGATCAGTTGAACCGATATGGTATGCTTCACGGATATAAGATGATGCATCTGAAATGCATTCAGGCTGGCTATGAAGCATACCATATCGGTTCAACTGATCCTGGAGAAACACAGCAACGTCAAGCAGATCAGAATGTTCTTTTCGTCTGAACAGTAAAATAAACAGTAAAGTAAAATAAAACCGGATTAAACTTGAAAGGCGGGACATGTTTACTTCCATGCAATTCACATTAAGTCGTTAATTCAGAAAAACAGAGCAAAAAAATTTTTTTCCTGAAAAATTATCTCATAATTTTGAGATAATTAAGTCGTTAATTCAGAAAAACAGAGTAGATTTTTTTTCCTCAAGTGAATGCAATATGCTTCCGTACGTTAAGGACTTTCAATTTTTTATTTATTTTTTTGCAAGAATTACTTTTTAAATTAATTTAATCACATTTCTTAATTAGATCACCGGGATATACTTTTAAAGTGAGCTAAAATTGAGTTTATGTTACTGAAAGGAAAAAAACAGAATGTGAGAGTTGCACTTCAGATCTTCAGGAAATTAAAACAATGCAGATTCCTTTTGAGCATGTGACATTTTTTAATATTACTATTAAAACAAAGAACGTAAATTAAATATCAGTGACTGCCAGTTCTCCAGACTTGGTGAACTCCAATAATGCACCACAGCTTACAAACATGGCCACAGCAGACACTCACAAACACACACCTGTGTTTAATCAATCTTTTTTGTCATTTGTTGAGCTCTTGTCTTACATTTACAGCATTTAGCAGACACCCTTTTCCAGAGTGACTTAAAGGCCTTGCCCAGGAGCCCAGCTTGGTGGACCTGGGATTCAAACTCATGACCTTCCGAACAGTAATCCGACACCTTGTGGGTTTCATTTATTCATTCTCTTCCGCTTATCCGAACTACCTTGGGTCACGGGGAGCCTGTGCATCTCAGGCGTCATTGGGCATCAAGGCAGGATACACCCTGGACGGAGTGCCAACCCATCGCAGGGTGCACACACACACTCTCATTCACTCATGCACTCACACACTAGGGACAATTTTTCCAGAGATGCCAATCAACCATGCATGTCTTTGGACCGGGGGAGGAAACCGGAGAAACCCTCGATGCACGGGGAGAACATGCAAACTCCACACACACAAGGCGGAGGCGGGAATCGAACCCCCAACCCTGTGAGCCGAACGTGCTAACCACTAAGCCACCGTGCCCCCAGCGTGGGTTTCTTAATTTTTAATTTCTTTGAAACATGCTCGTAGGTTGTTAATTTTACACGTTACAGTTCAGAGTTTAGACATGACTACATGAATGACATATTTATAAATGTAATATCAGATGGAAACATAAATCACAGTAATATCGACATTTACATCTTCATCGTTATCAATTTAACGCAACATCTTTGATATTCCTATAGATTACATCATCATTACATTCTACTACAAAGCATTTTTATAAGATTATTCAAATCTGTCTGTAAAATGACACCAAACAGACCAATCAGGCTTTGCCACATGAGTGCACCTATCAATGCACCTGTATTTCCCACAGACGTTTTCCATTGCTGTGAGATTTCACCATGTGGCTCTCACTGGTGATCCTCGTGGCTCTCTGTGCCGTGGGAAAACCAGAGGAAAACACAACACAGGGTCCAGCAAAAGAAGAAAAACTCATTGTTGCAAGGGGAAAACTGATGGTGAGTATTTTTGTGTGTATGTTATGCTTCAGAATGATGTGTAATAAAGATAAGCGTTACAGAAAATGTGTGTGAGCACCGCAGTGATCCGTGTGGTCAGTTACACCAAGAAAAATGATAATACCTCCCACTGTATTAATGTTTTCAGCTAATTGTGGTAGTTAAACCATGTCGGCTTTGAGACCAAGTGCTCTCAATGTGGCTTCATGCCAATATTGTTCTCTTGTTCCTGTGTATTACTGTACTTACTAAAGCTCGAAATTGTAATTGATGTGCCTTTTTTAACACGTATCTGTCTGCTAATGTTATATTTTCTCCTCCAAGGCTCCCAGTGTGGTGGGATGATCCATAAAGAAGATGCCTGAGCTCTACAAGTTCCTCATGGAGCATTGGGCACTGTAGTATCCTCACATAATCGCATGAATTAGCATAAAATGGCTGCTATGTTTCAAATACTCTGTGGTTTCAATTTAGTGAGAGATTTTTCAGATGATGTTCAGCTTGAGTGAAAGCGATTTTAGAGTTGCGATGTTTAAACGCTTAAATGTACGCTTGCTGTTTACTTTAACCAGTGTGTAAAAGTCATAATCTGGAGTACGATTCAGGAGAAGACAAAAACCCACATCTTATCTTCTACAATGACAAGGATGAGGAGGTGAAGGTAAGATGAACTTCTTTTGAATGTATACCAGTTAATATCTTTTCTGTAGCCCGCTCAGGCACAACACTGTTTTTTTTTCCCTTACCGATGTGAAAGAGAGACAAGCCGTTGTTTAAAGCCGTAGTGCGTTTTATTTTTCTAATAACGATTATTGATTAAACAAATATGCAAATTAGTTAATAAGGTTAAACCAGAGTTTAGAAACATAAAATTCATTATTAACCCCTTGTAAACTCTTCACGTTACCATGAAATGACTAGCATTAAATTTGTCATCTCTTTCAATCAGAAAGTCTTTTTTTTTCTCCTCAGATTGTTCCACTGAAGAAGATGAAGGCTGATGAGATCTGTGATCTTCTGGACTCTCTTGGTTTCTACAAGAGGTCACAGAAAGGCGAGGAGGTCCCTGAAGAATTTATGAACTTCCCCTTGAAGGCAACACGAGACGAACTCTGACCCCTGGTGGCCAACAGCTGCAATTGCATAAAGCGAAATGACGCCTGGGACCTCAAGGCCTCACAATCGGGTCAGGTTCTGGGCTGAGATAGCTTCAGCTTGGTGCAGCAGCTGTTTGCAACTAGTCAAATAATCATGATGAATTTCTTAATAAATGGCTTTGAAAATTTTCACATGGTGCTCTGATCAATCATGGCAAAGTGTTCAATGCAATTACATCCGTCTGAATGAAGCAGCTTCAACTTAGCATGGATAATGAGAAATTCTCTACAAGCCACTGATTCTGTCAAATCGAATGCCTTTAAACAAAGTGTCTAATTACCGCTGTCTGGAAACTGGAATGCTAACTGTTATATAGTTGGCACACTTAAGCTGAATTCAGACAAGGCGTATGCAAAGCTAGCACTAATCCCCTGTCAGAGGGATTTAATCTGGTTAGCGTTTAGCCATCTGTCTCTAATCTAAGGCGACACAAGACACAGTCTCGAGGGGCGAAGAGCGGCATGGCTGAATGGTTCTGCTAGGCCGCCATGCCAGTGTTTTACACCCCAATACCCCAGAATCTCAGGGTGGGTCTGGCACATGCCAGTAATGCCATATTTCTCAACAACAGAACAAGAGATAGCGGTAATCTTCATGGACATGGAGTTGCGAATGAAGGTGAGCCCTATTCTGAAGGTTGAGTGTCATTTTTTGCTTTACATTAAAGTAGCTATACCAAATTCTGGATCTTTTTATAGTTTTCTGTTTTAATTCTGGTTCTGTTCAGTAATTATGGTTAATTATGGTTAAAATAGCACATTGGTTCATTTATGCTAACGGTGGTTTCCAGAGTCTGATCCCTGAGACCTGGTACATGGTTGTACACTTTAAGACTTTTTATGCTTAAAATAGTTCCCCAGGGTGACTGAAACACAATCCTAGGTTATGTTGTTTAAGGTTTCACACTGCTCAGACTTTACCCGTGGTTAAGAATGAACTCTGGCTCTTCATAATCTGACGTTTCTCACTGTACTTTCCTGGATTAACTTTGTGAACTTATTTGCATATTTGTTCTGCCAACAATGGTGATTAGATAAATCCTGCACGTTCCCTCGCTCCTGAGCAGGTATTGTTATCTTTCACAGCTTTCTAATCTTTTTAGGCCTTTTAAAGGTGACCAGGAGTCCCTAATATTTCAATGTCATGTATTTCCCCTTTGTTACGGCCTGCACTTCCATGGTGTTCAGTGTTTTAGCTCCTGATGCTAACTCCTGAGCAGTTTTGCTACGTCCTGGTTTTCACGCACTGATTGTGTGTTAAGCATATAGTCGTGACACCGCGCTGTTAATACTGTAGATGTTTGGCACCGCAATGTGAAGTAACAGTGCAAAAAATAAGTTGTGCTTACTCTGCTTCAAACCAGGGTTTTATAACCCGGGTAAAAAAAAACGTGCTAACATTGCATTTAAATGACACGCGAGAAACTTTCCTCAAGCCAGGGTCAAAAGCAGGGTTTTGAACGGTAGTAAGAGGCACAGTAAAAGTACATTCTTTGGTTTATGGCAATTACCAAATTTTACCAGACTCTGAATCCAAAATATGATATGGTTTTACTGTGTAATGTTTATGTATAAACTGAACATTTTAGCTTTATTTTACTCGGAAGTAGATGCTTTATCATTGTATACAGCACAACAAAATTTAGTGAGGCACTTGGGATATCATAATTTACATGTAAACATTTATGTGAAAAAAATGACTTTTTTTGTAACTTTTCTATGTATATATATATATATATATATATATATATATATAGCCCCTAGTCAACTAGGTAAAAATAGAAATATTATTACAATATAAATGTCATGAATATAAAATTCATGAATGTCATATTGTCACACTCCACAGTGGCTATGACAAAGACATTGAATATGGACACAACAAATCTGTCTCAAATTGTGAGGGAAAAGGGTTCAACACTGTGTGTCTTTAAATAAAAGGCTATTAGAATTAATTATTGAAACAGGGGTTAACAAAACATAATAGAATAAGAAGGAAACCGGAGTACCCGGAGGAAACCCCCGAGGCACAGGGAGAACATGCAAACTCCACACACACAAGGCGAAGGCAGGAATTGAACCCCCAACCCTGGAGGTGTGAGGCGAACGTACTAACCAATAAACCACCGTGACCCCCTTCTTAAAACCATAATTCACATATTGTTCAGACAGAGTGTAAGTTGTGAAAAGAGAAGGTCTGTCAATGTGTCAGTCAAACGTTACATCACAGGTATAAGGCTTAAACAACATCTTCATAACATTTACAGTTTCCAGCCAGATTTCATCTGACCTGCCTCTGCAGATGCTTCTCTACTTCAATATGTTCTTTTTCCCTTTCTGGTGGCTCTCTGAGATCGCCATGTTGGATTTAAAGGTATGTGTCTCGAGTCTTTCAATCTTAGTTTGTGTTGTAGAAAAAGTGTTGATTTTTTATTTTTATTTTTTGTTAAACCCAGTTCACCCTACTGACTGGATACTACCAGTGTCTGATGGTGGTTGGAATGATAATAATTAGCATACTCGAGGTTCTCCGTGTGTACCTTGGCTACGTTGGGAACCTGAAAGAGAAGGTAATATGAATATGCTTAAGGTAAAGTGTGTATTTTTATACAGTATGCGCTCTTCCGAATTCTTCAAATCTCTCTTCTACTGTAAGGTCCCAGAGCTTGCTGCTTTCTGGCTGATCTCTCTAGCCTTCCAACTGCCCATCCTTCTCTTCTTCCTCACCGATGAAGGCTTGCTGATCCTCCCTCTGGAGCGAGTAGTACACTGTCTGTATCTGGGCTTCCTCCTGTGTGAGGTGTTGTCTTCATTTGTTGCACTGAGGGTCATGTCACGGAAACTCGCTCTGCAATTCCACCTCAGGCAGTTCAGCAGGACTGTAGACACTTGCTCTGTGTTCAGCTTCTCTTGTGGAAACAGGAGTGTGTTACCTCTGCTTCCTGTCAGAGACGAACAACCACAGTGATTAGATTTCCCAGCCTCACTGTGCAGTAATTAAACTCTTAAGGAACTTTAAAATGCTTTGACTCCAACAAGCTTTAGAATATTCGTTCATCTAGGGTTTCTTTGTAGATACACCAACTCAAAAAGTATTTTTATAAAATATTAAGGAAAGATTTAATGAAAAACTATTTATATTTAATATTTATATATAAACATTTTAAGGATGAACGCTAGGTGTCGCTGCAATCCAACCAGACCAGCATTTTTTTTTTTTTTTTCATTTTTGCATCAGAAATTCCCACCTTAATTTTACAGAGATTCAATGAAGATTTAAATTTTTTAACATTTTACAGAGATTTACAGGCGATCTGTTTTATTTATTTATTTATTATTATTTTTATTTTTATTATTATTATTTTTTTTTAACAAAATTCTGTTTTTCCGTCATTTATCTGCTCATTTAAACTACAAATAAAATTAACTTTGCATTTACAAGTTATGTATATATAATTAGTACAAATAACCTGTGGGTCGTATCTCCATGTTTATTTCTCCGTTTGGAGAAAAGTTTTGGCACCCTGCCCTCTACGGTATGTTTAGAGTGTCATACAAATAATGGCCACATGGTGGAGCAAGAATCTAATTAGACTTCACAGGAAACACTGCTGCTTGTAAGCATTCATGGGATGACTCATCACACTGGTTCTCATGCGGCACACACACACACACACACACACACACACACACACACACAAACTGCAGTAGGGAATACCACTTGTGTCTTGTGTTAATCAGAGTAAAGCCTTTAGTAGTGTATGAGAGTGTCTCGATTTTTAAATACACATATATTCAAAGAAAAGAGACTGAACCTAATTTTTCTACAAAACCATTACAAACTTGCTTTCTCTTGTATTAAGTGTTTTTCCTTTCTACTGTCAAATAGAGTAGTTTAATAGCACAACGGTTGATTAGTTTCCTACAACAGCAACTCGGACGTTCACAATTTCACAAATTTCTATTAACACGCTTGTTCTAATACGCTAAGAAGTATTGGTTTTTTTTTGTGTTTTTTTTTTTTATAGATAGGAACAACCTACACAATGGTTCGTATGGTGGAAGCTCAACATAAGCCGGGGAAAAAAAAACAGATGAATCATTTTTGATATAGAGAAAACATTCACTGTAAACACTTTGGAATAGAGGTCAGAAGTCTTCAGATTAAGATACCTGTCATTAGAAAGTCTTCAGGACAGAGGGTTTGTTTTGAGGTTGTGCTGTCATACAGTAAGAAAACTATCAACTGCGTTGGACCACGTCATCGTTTATTTTCCTGTATTATTATTTTAGATTTGGTCCTATACAGTATCTGCTTGCTGTGATTAAATTCTATTCTGACTGCACTGTACCAGCTACTGCCGCAGGCAGTGGTGTATATGAGTGAAGCTGCTGTTATGAAATTCTGACAGTGATGATGATGGTGATGATTATATGGTATGTTTTGTTCTCTTCAACAATCATTTTGTCTTATCTGAGTTAGAAGCTGAACTCTGGAACGCTGCTACTGCTGCTGCTGCTGCTGTTCCAGATGTTCTGCTGTCTTTCATTTGCATTAACTTGTTAAATCCAGAGTTTTTCCCAGCTCTGTGTTGATAATGGAGGAATTGTACTTAGGACATTGACAGAAACAAAAAAAACATTCATTACAACGAAAATTATAATAAAAACCACTTAAAGGATCTTATTGTCTGCAGAAATGTTCAGGTAGGTGATGTGTGTCAAAGGAAGATCCACATGAATGCAGAACCCAAGCTCTGCCGGCATGTCTTCTTCCCATAGTGCATCCTGGTACCATCATATATACAGTACCAATATACGTGAAATAAACTGAAATATATGTAATATATATTTAATATATATCTCTGGTCATGTGACTCTTTATAACAAACACATGAAATTAATACAACTTGTAATTTCAATACTATAGTTTTGCATGGGGGCACGGTGGTTTAGTGGTTAGCACGTTCACCTCACACCTCCAGGGTTGGGGGTTCGATTCCCGCCTCCGCCTTGTGTGTGTGGAGTTTGCATGTTCTCCCCGTGCCTAGGGGGTTTCCTCCGGGTACTCCGGTTTCCTCCCCCGGTCCAAAGACATGCATGGTAGGTTGATTGGCATCTCTGGAAAATTGTCCGTAGTGTGTGAGTGCGTGAGTGAATGAGAGTGTGTGTGTGCCCTGCGATGGGTTGGCACTCCGTCCAGGGTGTATCCTGCCTTGATGCCCAATGACGCCTGAGATAGGCACAGGCTCCCCGTGACCTGAGGTAGTTCGGATAAGCGGTAGAAGATGAGTGAGAGTGAGTGAGTTTCGCATTTCATTGACAAATACATCAACCTGCATTGCATCCCAGACCCACAACTGGTGTGTGGTGGCTTTAAAAGGCTTTAATCACACCAGTGACTGAAGTGAACCTGGAGCAGTTGTTTAAAAAGTCAGCATGTGTGACAAAATGTCCATTTTCCTACCTAAACATGAATGTTGCGGCTAAAGCTCATGGGTGTAATTGTATTATTTACACCTGTACAGGTACAAAAATCGGACCAGCATTTATATAGAAATCAATTCTTCTTGCTCAGACTTTATTATTCTCTGTGTGTGTGAGAGAAAGAGGGCGATAAAATATATCTTCCTAATTACAATATTACAGCTGTACCAGCCTCCGGTTATGGCTCCTTTAAAGGTTTTTAATGAGCACTTTGGGGCTCTGTTGGAACTGTTGAAGCACCTGAAACAATCCACCCATGAGCAAGACGCGTTCTCTGAAATTGCTTTAGGGAACAATAGGGTTGGCAGATATTTTCGTTTTCTATAATAAAGACGAAATAAACAGATCCATATATAGGTGATTGGGGTGGTCTATTTTTTACCTCTATACCATTAAAAACAATGAGAAGTGAAGTGTGGAGATAAGATCATCTGATCCGATCCCAGAAGGGCCGCTTTAACACGATTGCTGAAAATATGAAGCTGGCTTTGATAGAAAGGTGTCAGAAAACACTGAGAAATGCAGCATGCTTAGTACGGAGCTTCGTAGCTGTAGGTTGGTCAGAGTGACCATGCTGTCTTCTGTACACTGCTGAAAGCTCCTACAATGGGCATGTAAGCATCAGAACCGCACCAAAGAGCAAGGAAAGAAGGAGGCCTGGTCTGAATCATGTTTTCTTTAACATCATGTGGACCGATGGATGCATGTGCATCCAATACAACACTTGCCTGACTGTATATTTGTAATCACACCATCTAGTGTCACCCATATGAGGATGGGTTCCCCTTTGAGTCTGATTCCTCTCAAGGTTTCTTCCTTTACCAATCTAAGGGAGTTTTTCCTTGCCACTGCTGCCTGAGTCACCTCAGACTTGCTCATTGGGGATAAATACATATACATACGTACATACTGTGAACTATATATATTTTGAATTTTTATTATATTAATTCTTTATATTACTCCTTATGTTTATCTTCTGTCCTATGTTTATGTTCTGTAAAGCTGCTTTGAGACAATGTCCATTGTAAAAAGCGCTATACAAATAAACTTGAATTGAATTGAATTGAATTGAATTGAATGTGCACCATTTACCTGTGGAAGAGATGGCACCTGGATGCACTATGAGAAGAATGCGTCTCGGCAGAAGCAGTGTGATCCTCTGGGCAAAGTTCTGCTTGAACCGTGAGTTCTGATTTCGCGTGAATGTTACTTTGACACGCACCACCAAACTAATCACTGTCATAGACGAAGTACACTCCTTTATGCCAACATTATTCCCTAATGGCAGTGTCCTACTTTAGCACGATCTAAATCTCACCCTGAAAACATTGTTCAAAAATCCAAGTGCTCAAAAATCCGACCAAGCATCTGTGGGATGTCTTAGACAAACAAGTCTAATCCATGAAGGCTCCACATCACACTTTACAGGACTTAAAGGATTTGCTGCTGATATCTTGGTGTCAGGTACCACAACAGTCCATGCATCAATTCTCAATTCTGACTGGTCAGAAGGTGCTGATTAATTTTCTAGAGCAGCAGATATAAGAGTAGTTCTGGCTATGAAGCTCTTGGCTACTAATTCTCTTAATCTCTCAAGACAAATATTCAATCCTTGATTATTTAACATGTATGGAAGGAGTCTCCAGTCTCAGTCAGTATTTTCTGGTTTCTTGATAACAGAATGTTTGTTTTTTTCTCTCTCTTTTGTTCAACTGAGAGATCTGCTATGACATGAAATATAACAGGAACTAACCTGCTTCAAAGATGTTCCACAACATTAAATGCAACTCTAAATTGATTAAAAAAAAAGTTATAGGATTTTTTAATAAATAAAAAACGTAGCACAGGGAGCACGGTGGCTTAGTGGTTAGCACGTTCGCCTCACACCTCCAGGGTTGGGGGTTCGATTCCCGCCTCCGCCTTGTGTGTGTGGAGTTTGCATGTTCTCCCCGTGCCTCGGGGGTTTCCTCCGGGTACTCCGGTTTCCTCCCCCGGTCCAAAGACATGCATGGTAGGTTGATTGGCATCTCTGGAAAAATTGTCCGTAGTGTGTGATTGCGTGAGTAAATGAGAGTGTGTGTGTGCCCTGCGATGGGTTGGCACTCCGTCCAGGGTGTATCCTGCCTTGATGCCCGATGACGCCTGAGATAAGCACAGGCTCCCCGTGACCCGAGGTAGTTCGGATAAGCGGTAGAAGATGAATGAATGAATGAATAATGACTTTCCTATAACATCATGCTTTGTTGTGTCTCGTTCCTTCCTTGTTAACAACTTCATTCATTTTTAATGTCAGAATTCATTATAAAACTGTGAAATTTTTGGACACCAAAAAAAAAAAAAAGATTAAAAAGTGTGTCTCGCAAAGGGAATCCTATCTATAGTATTGCAGGCATATTACAGAAAGAAACTAAAGTGTAATCATATTTCTCTCCTGGGTAAGTAACCATGAGACCTCATCCCCTGTGGCCTCTCATGGCCAGAGTTTAATGACTTTGCCCTCCATCACTTGGAAAGAGATAGTAGGGAAAGAGAGAAAGGGGGAGAGAGAGAGAGAGAGAGAGAGAGGATAAAGAAGCAGCAGACTTGGGAATGGAAATGCACTCTAGAGATCAGGGCTCTTCTGTACCCAGACCATGTATAGTGAGATAAATTAATCCATTTTTGAGCAGGGAGAAATGAGATGAAATTGAACAGCACTGGCACACTAGAACATACTGATTCACTGCAGCTAGAACCGACAAAAAAGCTTTGCACTCCCTGGTTACAGGATATGTGTGTAATCCAGCATAGTGATGGTAAATGGCTTGTAGGAGTCTGTAATTTGTTTCCTAGCCACTCATTTTCTTCAAGCATTTTTTTCTAGGTCTGTCATTCTGTAGTCTGTATGTATGTCAAGTATGATGTAGGCAGAGAGAGGATTCACTGGAAAAGGTATTTTTGAGTTCATGTTTTATAAAGGAGTCAGTGATGAGAAGTCCGGAGACAGTGATCAGGAGTCAGAGATCAGGAGTCAGGAGTCAGAGATCAGGAGTCAGTGATCAGGAGTCAGTGATCAGGAGTCAGTGATCAGGAGTCAGAGATCAGGAGTCAGTGATCAGGAGTCAGAGATCAGTAGGCAGTGATCAAGAGTCAAGAGTCAGTGATCAGGAGTCAGTAATCAGGAGTCAGTGATCAGGAGTCAGAAGTCAGTGATCAGGAGTCAGAAGTCAGTGATCAGGAGTCAGTGATCAGGAGTCAGAGATCAGGAGTCAGAGATCAGGAGTCAGTGATCAGGAGTCAGGAGACAGTGATCAGGAGTCAGAAATCAGTAGGCAGTGATCAAGAGTCAAGAGTCAGTGATCAGGAGTCAGTGATCAGGAGTCAGGAGTCAGTGATCAGGAGTCAGAGATCAGGAGTCAGTGATCAGGAGTCAGGAGACAGTGATCAGGAGTCAGAGAACAGGAGTCAGTGATCAAGAGTCAAGAGTCAGTGATCAGGAGTCAGAGATCAGGAGTCAGAGATCAGGAGTCAGAGATCAGGAGTCAGGAGTCAGTGATCAGGAGTCAGGAGACAGTGATCAGGAGTCAGGAGACAGTGATCAGGAGTCAGAGATCAGGAGTCAGAGATCAGTAGGCAGTGATCAAGAGTCAAGAGTTAGTGATCAGGAGTCAGAAATCAGGAGTCAGTGATCAGGAGTCAGGAGACAGTGATCAGCAGTCAGAGATTAGGAGTCAGAGATCAGCAGAGATTAGGAGTCAGACATCAGCAGTCAGACATCAGCAGTCAGAGATCAGGAGTCAGTGATCAGGAGTCAGAGATCAGAAGTCAGAGATTATGAGTCAGTGGTTAGGAGTCAGTGATCAGGAGTAAGTTATCAGGAGTCATGTGATCAGGAGTCAGGAGTTTATCAAGAGTCAGTGATTAGGAATCATGAGTTAGTGATCAGAAGTCAATAAGTTATCAGGAGTAAGTGATCATGAGTCAGTGGCCAGGAGTAAATGATGATGATGATGACAGAGAGGTGATAGAATGTCATCCCTTCCATTGTCTCTATCACCGGTCAATCACAGCAACACTAGAAAATCATTGGCTTCTGTGAGCACATGTATGTGGAAAAGTGCAGATATCACTTTAAGTATGGTACGTGACCTGGGATGCAGCATGAGCGTGAGCAGCTTCCAGTGACATGAGTGACATCACAGTATTCCCTTCATGCATTGTACAACCCAGTGCAGTATGATCCAGTAGCATTTAAAAGTTTGTTTTTTTATTACGGATGTATGGATTTTTTGTTTAAAGCATCCCAAGGAGAACATGCCATTAGTGCATTGTGAACAAATGAGAAATTTAACCTACAGGGAATTCTGATAATTTGACCAGAATGGTTGCACATTTCCAGCACTATATACAATTTAAAATGTGAACTCTCCACTGAGCACGTTCGCCTCACACCTCCAGGGTTGGGGGTTCGATTCCGCCTCCGCCTTGTGTGTGTGGAGTTTGCATGTTTTCCCCGTGCCTCGGGGGTTTCCTCTGGGTACTCCGGTTTCCTCCCCCGGTCCAAAGACATGCATGGTAGGTTGATTGGCATCTCTTTAAAATTGTCCGCAGTGTGTGATTGCGTGAGTGAATGAGAGTGTGTGTGTGCCCTGCGATGGGTTGGCACTCCATCCAGGGTGTATCCTGCCTTGATGCCCGGTGACGCCTGAGATAGGCACAGGCTCCCCGTGACCCGAGGTAGTTCGGATAAGCGGTAGAAGATGAGTGAGTGAGAGAGAACTCTCCACTTGGAACGAGAGCCTGATGGATGTCATCAGATGGATGGCTTCATTTCATGTTGACACTTTGCTGATAGATCTTGCTTGAAGGACTGATTGCAGCCTGTTCCACATGAGACTGAATTGATCAGCAAGTAAAAAGATGGCATTGTTAGTTAGAGACATGTGTTTATGCACAGATAATGGAGAATGGAGAGACGTGAAGAATCATTTTATAGGCTGTTCTATTAAAAGTTCAATTCTGTTGGTGTTATGTTAAAATGTTTAAATCAAACCCATTTCTGCTCTCTGAGATGCCCTAAGTGCTTGTTCATAAGCATGTAAAATCTATAGCCGTTTATTTTCAACCACTCCAACTGTCCTTGTAAAAAGGGTTTAAAAAAACGGAGACTCATTAAGTTCTGGTGTTAAAATTAGACTTAAAGTACCCAAATTCTGCCAGACTGCAACCGTCATGCCCTTCGTGCTTCCTGCAGAGCTTTTCTGTTTGGTGAAATTAACTTTCAAGAGGTCAACCCATGAGAATGTTGAACAGAACTCCTATCTGAAGTCTAGAGCACTCTCCTGTAATCACAGCATGAGCCTCCTCCTTAACATAAAGCAATTCAGAAATCCTTTCCCTGCTGACCAGCAGACTTCATTTCATTTAGCAGGAGATGTATTTGGTCTCATTTATCTTGCTGCATTTGCCTTGCCAGCGCTGCCAGGCCCTCAATTTAGAGAATCACATTTTCAATTTGTCTGACCGTCAGTGTCGGGGGCGGCGGAGAACGGTGATCTGAGCCGCTGCAGGTGGTGGGAACGTGGTTCGGGACATTGATGAATATGGCTCAGCACTGGTGTGGCTTTAATCTCAAGGCTTTGTCTGACAGCAGCAGTGAGAGAGCGTGCAAAAGAGCGGCTTGGCCCGTTAACGAGCTGGAGTTGGTATTAATGACTTCAGCTTCGGTTTGAATCCAGCGTTTAATACACCGAGCTAGAGCTTCAATTTCACGACAATGAGATTTGTGTAGCGGGATTTCGCTTTGTCTCTATTAAAAGTTTATTCTGCACTCCTGTTTGTTAGAGGCAAGAGGGAATAGATCGATTTATATTATGGTGCAGGGGAAATTGGTTGGCGTAAAACAGTTAATAAAAGAGAGGAATTGGTTGCGTGGCTTGTAGCAACAAAAATGTAAAAGAAAAAAAAAGAAAATGAAAGAGGGTTTTTCCTCGCTATCTTTTCCATGTATCGATTTCATTTCGGTTAAATTGGAAAAAAAGCATTCTACTTGTTATGGTATCCAATGTTTTGGCCAGTATTACGGTGGCCAAGAAGTGCAAAACAAATTAACAAATCCGAAAACAAATTAACAAATCCAAAAACACAACAACAAGTCAGACAACCCGGAAGAGGTTGGTATAGTTTGTGAATGGAAACTTGCCGATCATCGGACGAGACACCTTTCATTCACCTGTATATCTTGAATGACAAGTGTCTTGTCCAATGTTTCCATTCACAAACTATACCAACCTCTTTCGGGTTGTCTGATTCAGAAAACACAACGTCAATTCAGACAACCAGCGGAAAACGTTGGTATAGTTTGTGATTGGAACACGTACCGATCATTGGACAAGACACCTGTCACTCAAGGGTCGTTGTGTTTTCGGATTTGTTAATGTGTTTCGTGCAACGATTCAGACAACCTACGGAAAAGGTTGGTATAGTTTGTGAATGGAAACTTACCGATCATTGGACAAGACACCTGTCACTCAAGGTATACATGAAGTTCAACAGTCTGCCTCAGGGAAAAGTTGGAATGGATGGATGGAATGGATTACTGTGGATTAATTTTGTTATTTTCTTATATTTAAACAGAGAACTTTACACATTACACATAAGATTCTATACCTGTATATCTTGAGTGACAGGTGTCTTGTCGAATGATCGGTAAGTTTCAATTCACAAACGATATCTACTGTTTCCGGGTTGTCTCACTTGTTGTGTTTTCGGATTTGTTAATGTGTTTTCGGAATTGTTAATTTGTTTTCGGATTTGTTAATTTGTTAATTTGTTTTTGCATTTGATAATCTGTTTTCAGATTTGTTAATGTGTTTTCGATTTGTTAATAGGTTTTCGGATTTGTTAATGTGTTTTCGGATTTGTTAATTTGTTTTCTGATTTGTTAATTTGTTTTTGGATTTGATAATCTGTTTTCGGATTTGTTAGTGTTTTCGGATTTGTTAATTTGTTTTCGGATTTGTTAATTTGTTTTTGGATTTGATAATTTGTTTTCGGATTTGTTCATTTGTTTTGCACTTCTCGGCCACCGTACAGTATTCAGTGATTTCAATCTCAAATAGGTGAAGAAATGGAACTATTGAGCTATCGCATTTTCACTGTAGCGTGAAAGAGGAAAGACATCCAGCATTTCTTAGAGGATAGCATAGCACTGAGAACTCCATTTGATCCTTTGCATCTATACAACATTTGTTAGACTGTATATTTAGAATCACACCCTCCAGTGTCACCCATATGAGGATGAGGTTCCCCTTTGAGTCTGGTTCCTCTCAAGGTTTCTTCCTTTACCATCTAAGGGAGTTTTTCCTCCCCACAGTCACCTGAGTTACCTCAGACTTGCTCATTGGGGATAAATATATACACATTTAAATATTTCTAATATTAATCTTGAATTTTGTATTCTATTAATATTTATATTATTCTTTATATTAACCTTTTGTTCTATGTTTATGTTCTGTAAAGCTGCTTTGAGACAATGTCTATTGTAAAAAGTGCTATACAAATAAACTTGAATTGAATTGAATTAAAGATAAATCCATCTCGTGGTTTATACATCAGTTCTGGTCATTCTGTGTCCACTGTACAAGTACATTAACCAGTACATTCCTGCTGGTGGAATGGAAATAGGCTTATCGTCGCTGTCAGGCAGAAACCTCGTATGTCCATATTTTGTCAATTTCATATTTTTTCACATATCGATGCTATTGGTCAGTCCGTGGGTCTGTTATTTTTACAAGTTATTAAACAATCTAAAGTCTTGAAAATAGCTTGAGCGCAAATCTCATAACTCCATTGGACACTTCAACTGTCCACCTCTTCCTCACTCCGCGGGAGAGCTTCACGGCATATTTCTCCTCAAGAAGAGACGCAACGAATCAACGCGTCTTCTGAGGTAAATGTCTTCAAAACACTGGGCTCAAAGATAAAAAAATCTTGACCCCCGCTAGTTCTAGTGCTCGTCTGAGGACAGGAATTTAGCACAAGACAATCCACTGTAACGCGGACTAAACCCTGTGCACTGCAGATAAGGTGCGGCATTTTTTTAATTTCCAGAAAAAAAAAACGGTTTTGGAGATACGAGGATTCCGCCTGACAGCAACGTTATGTTACATTTTCAATCAGTATAAAGAATCAAATGATTGTCTGGCTGTGATTCTGATCTAAAATGAGTCAGGATTTACATAGATAAACATCTACAGGTTTTAGCTGCTTTTTAGACGAACAAGAACTCGGAGCATCTCAGAGAGCAGAAATAGAAACATTTGTGTGTAAAAAAAAAATGAACAGTTTCTGTTTTTTGGGGACTATAAAAAATATTGAAATGAAAATGTATATGAATATGAGAATATTGCCCATAGTACGCTAGGGGAAAACTGACAAATTCTTAAAGCTCTGAAAAAGTGTCTACTTTCACATGAGCCATTAAAGCACCAAAGTGGACTATTGTTTAGAATACATAATAATTCAGACCACTGTATGTGTGATATTTCCCACTATGTCACTTTATGACATTTAAGACACTTTTCCACATAACAGTTGTGTCACCCAGATGAGGATGAGGTTCTCTTTTGAGTCTGGTTCCTCTCAAGGTTTCTTCCTCTTCCTCATCGTCTCAGGGGGTTTTACTCACCACCGCTATCTCTGGTTTTCCCGTTAGGAATAGATTTGTGTCATTTTATCGTGAATTGCTCATTTGCTTGCGTTTCTTGTTTTTTTTTTAATCATTTGCATTACGTCGCTGCTACATGATTGGCTGAAATGCAGTTGTGTGACTTGTTTTCAACCTTTCTAAGATCTCAAACACCACCACATTGCCTCCACTGGCTTCCTGTAGCTGCCCACATCAGATTTAAAACACCAATGCTTTCCTACAAGGCCAAAAAAACAGAGCAATACTCTTACATCAAAGCTCTTATCACACTCCACACCTCACCACACTCCCACAGATCCTCTAGCATCATCTGCTCGAATGATTCCACCATCTCGCAGGGTACAAGGAAGGCCTTCGTTTCTGTTCTGGCACCTGGATACTGGATTAAACTTACCCCAGATGTCCGAACAGCCGAGTCACTGGCTGTATTTAAATGACATCTAAAGACCTAAATCTTTTTGAAGCATGTCCAGAAAAATAAGGAAAGTATAAAAAGTTGACTAAGGCATAAGAAGTTCAAACAAACTACTGTTCGCTGCCAACAGAGAAATCGCTGTCCCATGGCGTAAATCATAAAATATCAATAGATTTAAATGAGATTAGATTAGATTCAGCTTTGTCATTGCACATGGATAGAAGGCAAAGAAAGGCAAAGCAGTAGTGAAGTATAGACTTAAACATACAGTATAAAAACTATATATATATATATATATATATATATATATATATATATATATATATATATGAAGAGCTCTTTTCCAAAATGCGATAAACGCCAAAATAAAAAAAACGAGTTTGTCATGTCATTTTGCTGTGATGTGAACCTATATACTGCTCCATCAATGTTTCATGCCAAAACGCTATATTTCCTTGTTTAAAATGTACTGCAAGATGCAATTCCTTTCCAAACTGCGATAAGCGCCAAACCTGTTTTTTGCCTAAACGCTATATGTCCTCTCGACCAATCAAAATTCGGTGAGCGTTCGATGCAATCCAACATGGCGGTGGTCTGAGGCGAGAGATGTTTGTTTGTGCGCAGTCTTCAAAATGAGTGTTTTTAACTGTAATAACAATTTGATGGCCTGGATGAGCCAGTGAAACCTACTGATGGGGGTAGAAAACCTGAAATTTAAAATATTTATTTTTTACTATTTATTTTATGCTACTATTTATTTTATTTGGAAGTTATTTATTTCCCTGATGTCATATGTTACATGTTCTCTTGTTGGTTTATGTCTCTTTTTATAAAAAAATAAATAAATAAATAAAAACATTTTTAAAATAAAGGATGGATTTATAGCATTTTGGAAAAAAATAAAAAGAAACTTTGAATTTATATTCAACAAAATTGTTGTTTCATTTAACAATCACTGTTTAACATGTTCAGACTGAGCCAACAGACCATTTTAATAGGATAAATTGAATATAAACAAAATGTGTGGGTCTAGGTAAAAAAAAGTCATTTTCATAAAAACTATTAAAATGCATTTATAGCGTTTTGGAAAAGGGCTCCTCATATATATATATATATATATATATATATATATATATATATATATATATATATATATATATATATATGGAATACATGCAGTGATTTATTGCAGTTCTGCAAGGCTTATCAGTTGGATATTACCATCAGTGGGGGGTTAAAAAGTTGAAGAGAGCAATAAGGAGATTGCTGTGGGGTAATGCTGTTCCGTAACCATCTCTTGTCTTGGATTGCAGGCACCTGAACATCTTCCCAGCGGGTAGGAGGCTGTTTGAGACGCTTTAATATTGTCATCTTAGCACTGAGATAAATTAGTCCAAATGAATCCTCTAAAAAAAATGTTCAACCTCGTAATTAGTGCAGTAAAAAAAACAAAATACCCAGATAGAATCTAAAAACTAATTTTACAGATAATTTCCCACCGCTTCATAATTTATCCAGACAAAACTCAATAACCATTCAGGATCTAGCAGCTGTGATGCTAGCATTAATACTAGTATTATTATCATTGATTTTATGTCTGATTCAGGATGCTGAGAGTATCTTGAATTTGTTGTGACACATCATCGCAGTCGCAATCAACCGTTCTCTCTCTCTCTCTCTCTCTCTCTCTCTCTCTCTCTCTCTCTTTCTTTCTCCCTTTCTTTTTCTCAAGCCCTCTGGCATGGCTTCAGTTCTCTGTTACAGATATAACCTGCTTCATTTTGTGATTATAACAAACACTGACAGCAGCGTCGAGTTTGATTTCCTATTTAGCCTACTTTGCATTTTACTCGGCCAAGCTTCACAGGATACTCGGCCATAAGGAAATGTTTCACAATATATAAAATAAGTAGTGGGAATAAATCACAAATTACAGAACTGACTACAACAACGACTCAAAAACACGACTGGATACAGAGCTCGGCCAAGAACACGGCACAGTGTATAACGGTATGTTCCGATTAAATATACTAAAAACAACTTAAACTTAAAAACAATGAATGGTTTCGATTCCCGCCTCCACCTTGTGTGTGTGGAGTTTGCATGATCTCCCCGTGCCTCGGGGGTTTCCTCCGGGTACTCCGGTTTCCTCCCCCGGTCCAAAGACATGCATGGTAGGTTGATTGGCATCTCTGGAAAAATTGTCCGTAGTGTATGAGTGCGTGAGTGAATGAGAGTGTGTGTGTGTGCCCTGCGATGGGTTGGCACTCCATCCAGGGTGTATCCTGCCTTGATGCGTAATGAATGAATGAATGAATGTCAAGAAGGGTGTAAAACCTTTCAAAAAAACAGCTGAAAGACCAACAACGACATTTACTTCTTGATATTTACTTGATGTACTTATATACTGATACATTATTGTAAGGAACAGGATATTTAGACACTGAAATGTTTGTTAACAATGGTAAGTTGAATAGCAATAAGTTGTGTCTTCCAAATCTCTGAAGCATAAAATAAAAAAACATAATAGCAAACACTCTCGCTCTCTCTGATGAAACATGCCCGGGCTCTTACAATGTTCATTTGGATGTTGAACATTTGTTTAATATTCATTTGATGGGTCTGCTCACTTGTGGTCTATTTATCTAAAGTTCACTTAGCACTGATGCATTTTGTATTCGTGGTCATTAGAAGTCGTAAAAGCACTTTTAATGTCATCCAAGTTCTTTTGCCAAACTCTGAAGTCAGTTTCAATGCCAATGCCATCACAAGTCCTCCGGTTAATGCTCATGCTGCACGTCCCAGAGGCAGCAAAGCTCCTCAGAGAGTCATCACGCTTTACGCTGAATTACAGGAGCCGTTTTGCCGTCCTGTGAGTCGAATGAAACACGGCAGCACTTTCCTCGGCACCCATAAAAATTCGTAGCGGAGTAAATAATTGAACTATGATGAGATAAAACTTGGATACATTATTCAGATCTACACAAATTCACAGCTTGGAAATTGTCATTTAGTGCAAATGATGGTGTTATACTTAACAGTGGGCTGGAAAGAAGTGTTTATAGTGATAGCTAACTGTCATTTTTTATCATTTTGGCTCTATACTGTAAAAATTTCATCATCTCAAGTTAACTAATAGTTGCTTTATGTTTTTCTGAGCTGTTTTAATGGCTTTTTTGCAGAAATATTACTATCATGCTCGTTGTTAAACCATGAACAGGGAGCTGCTTAAATAATGGTGCATAAGTAAGGAATACAATACAACTGCTCCCAAACCTGTTGATAATTCCACTATAATATCTTCTTCTAAAGACATTTTTTTCCCTCCCATACTACATCAATTTACCAATAAGTATCATTTTTTCGCAGGTTATAGGTGTGTTTAATGTTATGAACGTCCACAAAACCAACCAGCTATAAACAGCCCTCCTCTTGCCAGACTCTTGGCAGTCTATCTTAGTTATTAAGAAAAAATTGAACACAAAATTTATCATGGTTTCAAAGAAAAAATAAAGGAAATCTTGTGTGTCTGTCAACTAACACTAACCCTAACCCTAACCCTGTTACAAAGCACTGACAATCGAGACTCCTTCCAAAAATTATAAAGAAACAACTTATATAGGGGGGCACGGTGGCTTAGTGGTTAGCACGTTCACCTCACACCTCCAGGGTCGGGGTTCGATTCCCGCCTCCACCTTGTGTGTGTGGAGTTTGCATGATCTCCCCGTGCCTCGGGGGTTTCCTCCGGGTACTCCGGTTTCCTCCCCCGGTCCAAAGACATGCATGGTAGGTTGATTGGCATCTCTGGAAAATTGTCCGTAGTGTATGAGTGCGTGAGTGAATGAAAGTGTGTGTGTGCCCTGCGATGGGTTGGCACTCCGTCCAGGGTGTATCCTGCCTTGATGCCCGATGACGCCTGAGATTGGGCACAGGCTCCCCGTGACCCGAGGTAGTTCGGATAAGCGGTAGAAGATGAATGAATGAATGAACTCCTTATATAAAACTTAACACATTATTTAAAATCTTGTAATTAGCTTTAGTTCTACTGGGTAACATAACATGAAGATGTCTTACGGGTAAAATAAAGAGAGGCATGAGATATTTGTCTTGAGATATTTGTCTAGGGATGTGGTAGCTCAGTGGTTAAGGTGTTGGGCTACTGATCGGAAGGTCATGGGTTTGAAACCCAGGTCCACCAAGCTGCCACTGCTGGGCCCCTGAGCAAGGCCCTTAACCCTCAGTTGTAAGTCACTCTGGATAAGGGTGTCTGCTAAATGCCGTAAATGTCTTCTGAAAGAAGACAAGAACTACTTGTGTTTTCTTTTTTCAGTCATTTATATAACTGAGAGCTAAGAGCTTTGCACAAAGACCGTAGTATAGCAGCTTGGCAGTGCTGGGATTTGAACCTGTGGCCTTCAAATTGGTAGTCTGAAGTCTTAACCACTGTGCTTCCACATCCATCTATGGCAGTATTTTATCCAGTCAAAAGCTTTGATATAAAATATCAGCCTTATCAGGTTGTCCTTTTTTATTCCAGGTTTCATTATTCAGTCTTTCACTGCAGTTCTCACTCATAATCATTCTGTTTCCCATATGTTATATTAAATATTCCAAGTCAGTAGCACATTTGCATATGTTAGGCTTGGACCTGAGTAGCTGTCATACAGTACACAGGTTAAAAATAACACCAGGTTTTGCTAAAGAAAGAAAAATGATACATTGCAAACTTGAGCAATGAAGGGCGAAGTAAAAAAAATGGCAATAATAAGGTCACTCACTCATTTTCTACCGCTTATCCAAACTACCTCGGGTCACGGGGAGCCTGTGTCTATCTCAGGCGTCATCGGGCATCAAGGCAGGATACACCCTGGATGGAGTGCCAACCCATCGCATGGCACACACACAATCTCATTCACTCACGCACTACGGACAATTTTCCAGAGATGCCAATCAACCTACCATGCATGTCTTTGGACCGGGGGAGGAAACCGGAGTACCCGGAGGAAACCCCCGAGGCACGGGGAGAACATGCAAACTCCACACACACAAGGCGGAGGCGGGAACCAAACCCCCAACCCTGGAGGTGTGAGGCGAACGTGCTAACCACTAAGCCACCGTGCCCCCCATTTTACTTTTGAGACGTCTATTTCTACTAAGAACGAAGGGTCCGGGTGCTTAACATAAGAATGGAAAGCTGTTAATGAGCAATCTAGTAAACTATTAAGTTAATAAGCTAGCAAGCCCTCAAAACGCTAAAATACTGAAATAAGTCATTGACCATGCCATGTGGCATTTCTATATATTAATAAATCCTACATTTAGTTATGAATTGTTTACCACATAGGTAAAAACTATAAAATCTATAGACCTTACAAACCTTTCTGAAGTTCCTTAAAGTAGCTCTAAAGAAGTTCATAAGGATATTTTACTATGATAGTGCTGAGTCTGTATACAGTCAATATACTGGCAAACTCTTTCTCCCTTCTTGCCTACATAAAGAAACTGTCTGCTGTGGAAATATTGGAGGATCTGATATATCGTCGCTGTCGGGCAGAATCCTCGTATCTCCAAAACCGTTACTTTTCAGGAAATTAAAAAACGCCGTACCTTATCTGCAATGCACAGGGTTTAGTCCGCGTTGCAGTGGATTGTCTTGCGCTAAATTCCTGTCCTCAGACGAGCACCAGAACTAGTGGGGGTCAAGATTTCTTTTTCTTTGAGCCCAGTGTTTTGAAGACATTTACCTCAGAAGACGTGTTGATTCGTTGCGACTCTTCTTGAGGAGAAATATGCCGCGAAGCTTTCCCGCGGAAGTAAGAACAGGTGGACAGTTGAAGTGTCCAATGGAGTTAAGAGATTTGCGCTCAAGCTATTTTCAAGACTTTAGATTGGTTAATAACTTGTAAAAATAACAGACCCACCTGGGGACTGACCAATAGCATCAATATGTGAAAAAATCTGAAATTGACAAAATTTGGACATACGAGGTTTCCGCCCGACAGCGATGATATCCCTGTTCAGGGGCTTCATCGATGTACCCTTTCAAGGCTTTATGTTCAGCTGGGAAAAGAAGATGTTTAAATTTAGTAGTATGGAACCTTGTCCTTTCTCAAAGGCACAAGGCTACATCTTCTTACTGAACAAAACTTGAAATCTGAATTTCTACTTGGGCTTAATTATAAGAGGTGAATGCTATCATGATGTGCTTAATGTGAATAAAGGCATCAGACCATATCATAATCATGATGCATGCTGATTCATTACTAATATGAGGGTTGTG
>NC_083471.1:23887961-23892961 GCF_030014155.1 Tachysurus vachellii | reverse complement strand
ACAGTCAAAGTCTTTGAAAATGCACCTGCGCATTCACACTGGAGAGAAGCCCTATAGCTGCTCACACTGCGGAAAGAGTTTTACATGTTCAAGTTCTTTGAAAAAGCACCAGCGCATTCACACTGGAGTGAAACCGTTTTACTGCTCACACTGCGGAAAGAGTTTTACAAGATCAGATCATTTGGAAAAACACCTGCCCATTCACACTGGAGAGAAGATTTAGGCATCAGCAGATTTATACAAAAGTTCCCCATGCAAAACATACGTATAATGGTGGACAATGCACAAACTGTCAAGAAAGCTTTCAGTTCATGTGTATATTAATGTACCATAATGAATATATAGGAAGGACACAGTTTACATTAAAATCTTTTCCAAACCTGAGGTATAGTGGAGTGCTTAAGCATCTTTTCAGCCTCTGCTTTGAAAAGCATCATGTTTGGTTCCAGTACCAGTTATATGTGACTAAATGACTATAGACCACTGGCACTCACATCACACATAATAAAGGCACATATTGAATGTCCCAGAAGGCAGTTAGAAACATAGATGCTCCCCAAGGAACTGTTCTGTCTCCTGATGTAGGAATACGTGAGAATGGAGTTGTAGGATTCATGAATTCCCCTAAACCCAAAGCTAAAACTCAACCCAAATACACTTCAGGAGACATTCCTGCCCAAAAGCAAAGTGAACAAAAACAAATGTTAAAGGTAAAAAGGAGGAGGCGTAGAGAAGCTAAATGGGAAAAGAAAGAGGAACAAAAGCAACTGATGTTTGCTAAAAAAACATCTGAATGTAGAAAACTTAGTTTTAGAAATGAAACTATTGAATATGAATTTAATACAATTGCAATTCCAATTGCCATAAATGTTACTGCAAGACTGCAGAGGATCAGACGTTGTACCCAGACAGCTAGAAGAAGATTTCAACTGACTAAGAAGATTTATGCGATAAGTTTTATTTATCAGAAGTTCAAGAGAGTTCTGATTGCTTTTATTTACATTTATAAATGTTGAATGTGGCTAGAAGAAAATAGAACAAGCTGTTCAATATAGCTACAGGATGTTGTAAGCCTGGTTGATGTAAATCTCCGACATGCGAGATATGATGCATTGCATAGGCACTGCAGTGGCACATGTGTTGCAAGAACAAGGGAGGTTTTTGTAACCAAATGATCATTTTGTAACCAAATGATTTCCTAATAGACACGAGGGCCTATCACTCTTTTACAAGAGCCTGTGCACTGTCCTGGATAGTGCCAGGCAAATGCAAGGCAAGTGCCAGGCAAATGCAAGGGAAGTGCAGGTCGGATGCTCCGCAAGTGCCAACTTTGGCATTGCTGCACATTCTGCTTGTCAGTGTGTGCAGCAATGCCAAAGTTTGCTTTTTTTATTTTCATTAAATGTTACAGTATTTTCTCAGTTGGGGATGTGGTAGCGTAGTGGTTATGTTGCTGGCCTACCAATTGGAATGTTTTGAGTTTAATTCCCACGTTCACCAGGCTGCCGTTGCTGTGCCCTTAAACAAGGCCCTTAACCTAAGAGTGTCTGCTAAATGCTGGGAATGTAAATTAAATGGATGAAAATCCTTCACAGCCTCCAAAAGTAGTTGTCGTTGGCTGTATTCTGCCATTAATATCTGTTGTGTTTCAGGCTTACTAGTTTGTCCTTTTGTAATCCTGCTCCGTTTCTTAAAATATGAAACAGCGATGTAGCAGAATTTTAACGTAAATCTTATATATTTACAGTTACATTTTAGATTCCTAATTTTTGTTATCCATACCCTGATAAGGGAACAATCCATCCAGTCACTTTGCATAACAAGCTGGTTCTAGACGTGTACCTGCCACACCCCAGACTCAGATGATGGTGGTAATAGTTAGCTAATGGCTGTGAAATAGCCTGTTGTTGGACTGAGTCTTTGTCCTCAGGTGTACTTAAGTATTTAAGGAAGAGGCAAGTCTTCACCTGTCTTTGAATACAGTCAGTGATTCAGCTGTTCTGAGGTTTTAGAGAAGTTAATTCTACCACCAAGGTGCCAAGCCAGAAGAACATAAAATGACGGGGTAACAATTAAAAAATTATTTCTGGTGGAAGGCTCCAATGGTGAGATTGAATTCTTTGGTAGTAAGTGATGGTTATGCATCCGACAGGTATTTAGTGAAGAGTTTTAATCTGTAGTGGTTGAGATATAGGAGTGGTGAAGATCTCTAATGCCTTGATGAGGTAATGAAGACTGAAATTTCCAGGGTTTTTTTTTTCCGCAATACAAGCCAATAGGCAACAGGGAATAAAAGAAATTAGGCTATCAGGGAAGACATAATGTAACGTGTGTATGTCTACTGTAGTAGAGATATCAATCACATGATCTAACATACTGTCTTGTCTTTTTATCGACTAAATCCCTGAATGTTTGCTGTCAGCATTGCTATTCATGCTAAAGCAAAATTTTTATTGATTTTTGCAAAGGAATTTCTGACATGTTCGAATTTCAGAGTTCAGCTTCAAGTTAATGTTTTTTTCCTTGCGCTGCACACTCGTTACGTGCTTCCGCACTTCCAAGCTATGATCTTAGGCTTTTATTACTATAGCATTAACATAGCATTACTATAATGAATATCACATCACTATAACATTATAAGTCCATTAATATAAAATGAACATAGCAGAATAGAATCCTTTAATTTGTCACATCTACATAACAGCACTGTGAAATTTTTTTCTTCATGTATCCCAACTTTGGAGGTTGTGGTCAGATTGCAGGGTCAGCCATGATACAGAGCCCCTGGAGCTGACAGCGTTAAGGGTCCTGCTCAGGGGCCCAACAGGGCCAGATTGGCAGTTCTGGGGCTTGAACCCCAATCAACAACTCAGAGCCTTAACCACTTGATCCACCACATATCATTGGTATAACATTACTCTAACACTACTGAGTGATTATAATGAGTGCACACAAAACCTGTATATTTTACTGACTTGAATTGGACAGAAATTTTTGTTTCATATCTCAGCTATTAAGAGTGATATTCAGACCAAATTGCAGGTGTCAGTGTTTCAACCTCTATAACCAACAGAATGATTAGAGATAAGTGTGGACTTGCTGTTGAATAAAGATGGAAAATGAACAATTAAGAAAATTCAATCGTTGTATTAATTTAACTTTTTAACCTTTTTTTAATTTAGATTTAGTTATTGATTGTCACGTTACAAATTTGTGTGTGAACTAATTTCATTAGTTCGTTGTAATTACTATAGTATTTATTACTATATTAAACACTCGAAAATGCTGAATTAAATCATTATACTGCACATTATATTCTAAAGCCAGAAAAGAAAGTGATGAGTGCATCGGGACATTGGGAATAAAAGAGGTTCAGCAAAGAGCTTCCTGATTCTGTGACACTATTACAAGCACATTCTCTCCGGAACCTGAACACATCTCAGCTAAGAAAGGTGTGTAAACAATGAAGCTGGAAAAGCCGTGAAATTGACTACCCTCTTCAGCAGATAGAATTGAATTTCCAGCTTTCTTAGATTTACTAGGCTGAAATTTAATTCTAAATCGCCAACAAAACTCAGTGAGATTCCACTTGTGGTCATCGGCAATTCGCACGGTGGCATGAAGTGCTCGATGAACTGCCGAGGTCGTGTATCTTTAAGGATCGGATGCTTTAGAGAATTCTGAGTAATCACACAAAGCACATGGTGTGTTCAAGGTATCTGAAGAGAAGTGAGTTTGAGTCTATATCGAGTCTGTCTGTATGAATAAAGGTGCTTCCATCACCTTCTATCTTGATCAGCATCTAATTTTCTCTAGAAATCTTTACACCATAATTCACTCTTTATCCAATTCTGAATGTCTTCTTATACTTTTTACATTTACGTATACTTTTTAAGTATTCATTCATTTTTTTCACACCAAACAAAATCATTGATAAATACAAGATAATGGCCAACTTTAAGAGGCTTTTTTTTAATACAGGATGAAACTTTAAAAGAATATGATGCATTAAGATAATGTGTGTTGTTGGTTTTTTGACATATACATATACATATTATCAAGTTAACAGGAGATCACAAAGTCCATCCTGAAGAGTTTCCCATAACAGAGGACTTACTGGGACTTGCACTGGAGACTCATTCCATAATTGTTAAATAAATGTCTTTTCTCCATACCTATGATGATAGCCTGTGCATCAAGGCAGGATACACCCTGGATGGAGTGCCAACCCATCGCAGGGCACACACACTCTCATAAACTCACACACTCACACACTACGGACAATTTTCCAGAGATGCCAATCAACCTACCATGCATGTCTTTGGACTGGGGGAGGAAACCCGAGTACCCGGAGGAAACCCCCGAGGCACAGGGAGAACATGCAAACTCCACACACACAAGGCGGAGGCGGGAATCGAACCCCAACCCTGGAGGTGTAAGACGATCGTGCTAACCACTAAGCCACCGTGCCCCCTAGTTTCAAATTTGTTAAACTATTTAAATCAAGCAGCCTTTCTGTAGCCGGCTTTAGATCTTAGCATTAACATGATCTATTTCCAGTATTTTTATATTATTTTGTTTGAGTAAATAATGTCTGGGAATATACGATGTATATATAAGATGTAATAATATGTATCATACACATGCATCATGGTTCCATTTAATTCATTTCATTGTCATAAAGCAACTTTACAGAAATCTACACATTCAGAATAGAAATGATAAAGTTTCAAATTTGTATTTATGAAAAAATTCATGAAAAAATCCAGAATCTATACGTCTGAGAAAAATAACATTAATGAAGACTTTCACTCTTTGAAGCTGTCTATTAAGCTTTATTTATATTTGTGCATTTTATTTATCCTTATTACAAAGCATGTATATGTGCCTCATGCGGATTGGCATATAACGTGGGATAAAATGTTAATAGAAGTAATTTTGTGTTGCACCACGCTGCATCCCACCACCCTGCCACTGTTTTTTTTTTCTTTTACAATATT
>NC_083471.1:23795461-23882961 GCF_030014155.1 Tachysurus vachellii | reverse complement strand
TCACTTGTTTATTGAGGTATGTTAAGAAATTGGAGCCATGCATCTATTAAAATCTAACAATTACTGAATTAAGGCTACTTTTCTTCTGATCCAAATTGTATTTTCTCGTCACTCATTTCATCACATGACCGTAATAATGTAGTAGACATTAAAACCTTCTCAGTGTTTTCACTTCAGTAGTGTCTGTGATGATTCCAAGCCTTTCTTAATTAGTTTTTGGCCATTTGCCGATCGCTAACATTCCATACATGCAGCGATTTTATGAATTTTACTATAAAGTCATCAGTAGGTGGTCCTACTACTCCCAGGCATAGTAATAATGTTTCTTAGCAGGTGGTACAACTGGCATTCCACTTATTTACTAGCATTTGTGTGTTAAATTCATGAGATGAAGCAGAAGCAGTGTTTTATCTAACTTTACTGTATTCACTCCCACTGGTAGTCGCATGCACACCATATTTGCATAAAGTCCTGTTCTAAACCTTTCTAAAGTTCAGATACTGTTTGGAAAAGGCTGTTGTGAAGATTCTGCAACTTCACGATTACCAATACACTCAACACAATTTTGACTCCTGCCTTCTGGATACTGATTCTTTGTTGCAGAATATCTAACATTATTGTTGTAAAATTGTTGAAGAAATATATATATATATATATATATATATATATATATATATATATATATATATATATATATATATATATATATATATATAAATCCATATTAATTTTATTAGTCCTGGAAAAAACATAAACATAAGGTATATAATTCTATTATTATTTTGTTGCACAGGATTAAAAAAAATAATTAAAATTTCCTTCGCATGAACAGCCTCGGATTCCTGGTCGCTTGCCTTTTGTTGTTTCTCCTCACAGGAAGCCAGGTATTGAATGGGATGAGTGAGGCTTCAGGTTGATTGTATTCTCCGAAGTCATTCTGCTTTCTCAGCATTGTATTGAGTGCTCAGTGAATTGACTTCGATATTGATCTACTGTGCAGAGATTCTTTTAGTTAGACTTTTGATCTGTCTGTTCAAACTGGTCCTCATACTGAATGACTGTAATTTCAAAACAGTACAATCATCAACATCTTAAAAAACTGGAACATGGTATATTTTTTAATACTTATTTACTTATGATTTAAGATAAGTATTATAAGTGATTTAATTATTTACTTCCTTTCCCACAAATCGATGATGATGATGATGATGATTATTATTATTATTATTATTATTATTATTATTATTAAATCACAGAAATATAGATAAGATATTTCTTGAGGAAATATTTTTCTGTCCTCTTTGTTGATGTTAATGTACATTACTTAATGTAATGTGTGTCATCCACAAATCCACCACCATGTATTTAACCCACACTTTAACATTTGTTTAGCTTCTTTTCAGTTTAGTTTGGATAAAAAGATGTATAATAGACAGATAAAGACATGACAAATAAATGCAAACAACAAACATTAAAAAAATTTGGTAAAAATTTTCTTGACCAAAACAAGCCACCAGAACAGCTTCCCTGTGGCTTGGCATAGATTCTATGCATCTCTGGCACTGAACTAAAATGATATCTGAACTGAAATATCTTCCAAAAGATATTCGCTCTGTTCATGTTGAAGAATACAAGTTAATACTTTGCTCCAAAATCTCTCATAGGTATTCAATTGGCTTTCATTAGGATTTAGTTAATGTGAATGCCATATAGATGATTTACAATTTATCGATCCTCATAAAACCATTCGTTGAGCCGAGGGGGCGGTCTTTAAAGAGCTTTGTATTAATTTGCAGCACCATTTTGCTTTAAGAAGACAAATGGAGACAAGCCATGTGAAAGAAAGAAAGACATCACAGCATAACAGAGTCACTTTTTCATACATTCTTATGAACTGCATAAAAAGTTGAGTTGAATGAAATGAATGCATTTTTGCCTAATCACATGAATTTAGGTGATATTGCAAATTGTAAAGCATAAGTACATTCTGTTTTGCCACCTTCAAATCTGTGTATGTGATAGGAACTGTATCTATACACCAAACATTTTGGGAAATCAAATGTTGGCTTCATAGCAAGCTAAGACCTGCTGTAAAAAACTAACACAAACTCATTTCTCATGTTGTGTTATTGCAAAAGTGTATAGTACTGCACGAGGCCAGTTTGTCTGGCCTTCTTTTTATTCTTCATCAGATACAGTATTACAGGAAGACGCAGTAAACACACTTCACAGGCTGGACCCAACACGTACATATCACATATCAGATTTACCCAAGCTCAGAAACAGCATGTCAAAGTGCATCAATAAATATATTTATGGCTAAATAAAAAACAATAAAAATATACTAAACAGAGTTCTGTGTCTAAAATTTCAATAAAGAAATAGAATTATAAACAATAAATAAAAAATAAGTCTGTGTAGGATACATATAAATGAGAAACAAACACCTCAATCAAACGTTTCAATCTCAAGTATTCAAATATTTAAACCAAGTACTGCCTTTGACAAACATTTGTACTTTGTCCCACAAAACTACACAACAATAAGCCTTACATCCAACCTCTTAGGCCTGCTTTACTGTATATATTGCCATCTTTTGAACAAATAATCATTTTAGACATGGACATATTACCTACAAACAAACATTTATATAATAGAAAACTTATTTAGTGTATATACATATACAGTATTTCTACAATAATCATTGATCCACTGACAATGTGAATTTATTAAACTTGTGTATAACAGTATTTTAAAATGCAATAAGAAAATAAAATATCCCACTGGTCTTGTTCAGCTCTTGCACCTTGAAATCTCAAAGAGATTTTTTTTACACAGTTGTCCATATTTGCAGTACCTGCCTCAACAATTGATGTATTGCTTCAGCGCATATGGAACAGCAACAGGACAGATAACGCAACCCATGAAAAAAACAGAATGTTTCAGAAATGCAGCTGTTACACACAAGGTTTTTTGGAGGTGCTGTTTTTCACACCTTTGCTCTAACATACAAACATCCCCATTTTACCTTACAGATAACATACGTTTACCATTTTACCTCACACATTCCCAGGCAATGCTCTGATTTACCATTTTTTCTGATACGTTCACGAAAACAAAACTCACATTCAATATTTTACCTCACTCATTCACGCATAATACTTGCAAATTCAAATTTTTCAGCTCAGACATTCACACCTAACAGTCACATTCACAATTTTACCTCACACATTCACAAAAGCATCACTCATATTCTCAATTTTACCTCACATATTCACACATGCAACAATCGCCTTCAAAATTTTACCTCACACATTCACACATTTTACCTCACACACACACTACAGTCATATTCACAAATTTCTATCTCAGATATTACCATAAATCGCTCGCATTCATAATTTTACCTCACACGTTCACACACAACACTCGCAAATTCAATTTTATCTCACATTTTCACACAACACTAACATTATTTTACTTCACACAGAGTTATATGTACTATTTACCTCAGATATTCACATAAAACACTCACATTCAAATTTTAGCTCAGGCATTCACACACAGCACTAACACATTCAAATGTTTACTTCACAAATTCACAAAAACAACGCACATTCAACATTTTACCTCCGAAATGTCCACAAATCTGAACATTAACCATTCCACTACATTAAAACACTCTCATGTTCACCAGTTTACCTCACTATTACATCTTATTCAGAATCTTATCTTTATTTACCGTTGTACTTCTCCCAAAAAATAAGCTGTAATGAATTTTAATGAGTGGGAGAGGATAATATAGGAGAAAGTTCTGTTTAATTTGGTTTGTGAGGTAAAACTTGTGAAGTTAATTCTCTAGCTAATTAAGTTAGTACGAGAGCAAATTGTGTGTAACTGTGAGGTAAAGGTGAGAGCATTTTACTTATGTTAGAGGTAAAGTGGTAAGAATTTGTTGTGCGCATGTATGACTTAAAGCAGTAACTGTTAGAACAGTGTGTGTATGTGTGTGTATTGTCATTTGAACAATGGCCCAAACATCACCTCAAGGTCGTTTACACTCTGTACTCAACCCACATCGGATCTGTTTCTAAAACATAATTGTCAAACATGCACTCCACACTCTCAGTTAAACATTCTTATTTCATTTAAATCCAATATTATATTACATTATAATATGAACAGTGCTTTAGCTAACACAGTAACACCAAATACCAAATGAACACCGCTGTCCCCTCACCAGCACAAAAACAGCGATTATATACTTTAAGTATGCATCTGTAGCATATCTCAGCTAGACCAGTCCTTCTGATTTACTGTGTCATTAAACACATAATGTTTCAAATAAACAGAAAGCTAGCTTAAGCTTTAAGGTCCAAAAGTCTGTTGTTGTTTTTTTTTAAATCATGCATTTGATCTTAAATACTGTTAAATACAACGGCAAACTTTATTATAAGACCTCGTCATGTAAATTTAAACAGCAAACTTTAAATCCCATAAATTGAAACAGCTAGCTTTAAATCCATCAGTAAACAATCCCATAAATAATGTGGATAAACATACAGTAATGAACTAAACAGTTAAATAAAAAGTATTTTATAAAATAAGTTTTACAGCAGTATTGTTGATTTCTCAAATCTGACTAATCTGATGAGCTGCTTAATTTTAAGTGGATCTGGCTAAAAGTCACAGATTTATATCATTGCATTCTAATGTTAGCATTTCTATAGCAACATTGGATCAGAATTGCCTGGAATTTAATTTATATCTAGCAATCTACTTTAATTAATATATAATAATCTACTGTATTAAAAGGTTTCTGTTAGGTAAATAGATCTTTTCTTTTTTTTCCCACCCTAGGAAAGTCTTCAAGAAGGAGAGCTTTTTAATTTAAGGTCTTTGAATCACAAACTGCATTTTTTTTATCATCATTAACTAATGCAAACAAAGAAAATCAAATAATTATTAGTAAATGGAATTTTTATAGGAAAACAACCAACCCAACCAATTAAACCAGTCATTATTGCATGTTATCATTCCATCAATGCAAACACAACCTACAGTATGAATCCTGTTCGGGAAATTATATCTTTTGAAATGTGTACAGCAGATTTATTTCATAACTGATGAAATAAAATGTTGATTCAGGCTTTTGGACCTTAAAATTCATGCAGCCGGTAGTTAATGAACCAGAAATTTTCCTTGGCACTAGGCTGTTTAAACCCCAAACCAATGTGGAACATATTTTGTGTGAATGTGTGTATGTGATTGTGATTTGGACAGCAGTGATTTTACACTCCATATGCTGTCAGTGGGTCACATTGCACATAGTCTCTGAAAACATTCACAAACAAATCTGCTGCCTTCGTCTGAGAAACATAACGATGGACGCATGCGAACTACAGAAAAACAAAAGAGAATTATTACACAACGTCAACTCCCCTCATCCAACCTTCCCTCTCCCCCCACCCCATAGACAATATCCAAAGCCTAAGACATGCGTGATGAGTAAACCCAGACCTACAGAATATTACTTTATGAATAACAAGGTGAATTTGTTCTGGTGGGGAATTTTAACCCACATCAAATAATGAAATATTCTGTAATACATTTCAAAATAGGAAGTAAATATATAATACATTATATTTTACTGTTTTTTTCTCTATATTACATTGTGTTTGGACAGTCATAAATTATTAAAGTTATTTCCTGAAATCACAGTAAATTGTTGGTAAGATGCACTTTGTACACTTGTCTAGCTTCGCTCCATCTTGGATCATTCATCAACAGTGCAAAGGTAGTTGAGGGTAACAACAGGAAACAATTACTATACATAGTATTGAACATTTTGGGTTATGCATAGTGATCTGCAGATGTAATATTTATAGTAAAAATCGTTTGACCAAAAGACGTTTCCATTTTTTGTTTGAAGCTTGCTCGCTTATGCTATGTTGTCACTATGAGCCTAATGTTGTTAGCAAGTAAAGAAAGTTTATAGCTACCACTTTAGTGTTGTGCAGGCCTGGGCAGAAATTTGAACATAATCGCACACTTGCCTCAAAAGACACTGGGCATCATTTAACAAACTGTAGAACTAATTTTATTTGTAGGTCATCTGGCACATTTACTCCAGATGTTTGCTATACATGAAAATCCTACTAGTTTAGAGAAATGTTTTTCCTTCATTTTGTTCATGAGTTTGTGTAAATTTACATATAAGGAGACTCACAAACGTGTACCTTGGCTGATCAGCATCAAAACATATTAGTATTAATAGAGTTATGAACTAATTAGTGCTGGAGCCTTATATACAGATCAAGCCTTATTGATCACTTCACACAAAATAGAATGAATATTTTTGAAACTCAGTCATATTTAAATGAAGAAAATAACATCTCATAAACGAGCAGGCCATTACAACGAGCTATATGAAATAAGAAATGGCAGCCTGTAAAAAGACAGTATGTTTTTGTCTGTGCAAATTGATGCACTGCAGTAGCTGAGCTGTATTATTGGAAAATTTTGCACACACCATACTTTTATTATTTAATTGTCATTTTGTCATTTTCAGCTGTCTTTGGGGTTTAATGCAAAGCTTTTATATGTGTGCTTGGATTTGAATTTTTTATATAATTAAGTGAGTGAAAAGGAAATCAATGTCAAATTATAATTTATTTCTTTTGTAAGTCCGGCAGGAATTTTTAGTTTATTTTGGCTTCTGGAAACGACTGAGACGTGTTAGGTCATGTCTCCTAACTATAAAGGTTACACCAAATGATGCTCAGTGTCATTAAGAAAGTGATTTGGCTTCACAACAGTAAATATTATAAACATGACTGTGTCAAAAAACAGATCAGCAAGTGTGGTGATTTAGATAATTTAGATTGAAAACTGGTGGCTATAAGTCTCTATTACATGTAAGCAACACTAACTTCCTTGCTTTAGTTGTTGCAAAGCTTCAATCTTAAAGCACAAATTTGACAATTTCACTTCTGGCCAAACGTAAAGAGCATATCTTGATCCAGACATGATTCATTTTTTTCCCTAAAGCTGAGAACTTGCAGTTAACGTCTCTTGAGATTGTGCTTTCAATTATTGTGTGTATATACTGTATGTGTGTGTGAGAGTGTGTGTGTGTGAGTGTGAAGCTGTTCTGACTCTTCAAGCAATCTATATCCTGCTGCTTTCGTGTTTTGATCAAATCAGACATATTGCTGTTCACCTTGAAGTCCTGAGTTTGACTCAATCTTTTATCGTTCCTTTATGTTATTTTGGGAAAGTTTTCATTCTTTTAGTCTTTTAAACAACCGTCCGCTTGCTTCTTTCGTAGTCTGTGTATGTCATATGTTACTCTTTTTTTGAGACTTTGGGCCAATTACAAATCACAGGTTTATATTTCTTATTTTATTTCTTATATGGAATAGTGGTTTATCCATCCATCCTTTTTCTGTACAGTTTATCTTACACAGGTCACAGGGAACCTGAATTCTATCCCACAAGACCAAAAGCAGGGGACACACTGGACAGGAGCCAATCAGCCTACAACATGTGTCTTTGGACTGGGGAAGGAGGAAACCCCTGAAGCACAGTGAGATAATGCAGACGCTGTGAACGGCAGAGGCTGGAAATGAATCCACCGACCAGAGAGGTGCCAGAAAAGACCAGAAAGCAGAAAAGAAGCTACTAGAATTTTTATGGGAACTATTTTAAGATTATTGCTAATCGCCATTTGACATAACATTAGATGCCACCTACTTCCAATCCAGTTGAAATCCGATAAACTAACCTGTTCTATCGTTTGCAGTCGTGAGGAAACACACAACAGGACATACTGTATATCTGATATTGAAGAAGGTAAGCATATAAATATGTTCAATCTCAAGGGTAGTCAACTTCTGGTTCCCAGTTCCGTAAATGTGTAACATCGTTATGTCGCCATGACAACACTTCAGGGCTGCTGCGCCCCCCTTTGGCAGTGTGAAATATTACTACAATGTGCTCAGTGCAACAGGTAGGATAACACATAAACTAATAAACAACACATAACAGGCACACACACATTATACAACATGAGCATATCCTGAACAGCCCTTGTAGTCATGCACAGGGATCAACACGCTGTATAGAGGGTATATTTCCAGGCTATTGATGACATCCTCGACTCCTCCACCGGCGTACGGATAAAACGACAGATGCTAGAAGACTACTGGAAGTCCATGCATCACTTCATCACTTCATGCACTGAAGGAGGAGGAAGAGGAAGAAGAAGAGGGTCCTGGATTGGAGGTTCCCATGCATCTTGGACATCAATGCCAATGAGAAAATAGAGTTTATTAAGTCACATGACCTGATCAGGATGTGGATCCAATCAAATAATCTTTTTTTATCCTTTTTTTTTTTTTTCCCCCCAGCCATTTTCAGTCTGTGTATAATAGATTCCATTCAGTTCACTTGTTATAAATTTGCAATTAAATTAATTACAAATTGACACACAGCACTGTCAGGCAGATTAGTCGGTCTTAGTCTTCATGTGGTCGTGTGATTTGTTTACAGTGTTGTTTACAGTCGGTGTTGAATGTTCACAGGTTTGCGATCGAATGCCATTGTTATTTCATGCCGCTACGTAGCACCTGATTGGCGGCGATGAGCATGACGCTGATGATGAAAGCGATGGCGAAGGCGCAGATCAAACTCTTCCTGACGCACGTCTGTTTCACCTGCTGCGTTGGACTCTCGGCTGAGGAGAGAGAGCCGAGAGGGAGGAAGACAAAAGACAAAGGACAGACAGAGTGGTGAAAATAAACACTAGTGTGTTTCTGTCTTACTAAAGCCCTATTCGGACAGGATTAGTTTTACGTGGAGACGTGGAGTAATGCAATTTTACCTCAGGACGTCTGTAATATTAATTGGCCAATTCGCCCGGGACAAGACATCTCAGTAAAACTAGCAGAAGTGGGAGGGGTAACAAGCTTTATGCACCACAGTAACCTCCTTGTCGTCATGTGCATATGACGTTGCTTCCTGTTATCACGTGTGCAAACAGACAACATGGCGCCTCCATGCTTGCAAAACACGCCAAAAACTACTTTTAAACAGGAAATGACGGAATTTTACCGTACATATTTACAGCGCGTCTATTCGGACGGGATTAGTATTACCTGAGGTAATTTTTCCGGACCTTTTTACGGAAGGTAAAAGTCGCCGTAATCTTTACTGACATTGTCCGTAATGATTACCGAGATGGCACATTCGGACGGGACTAAAATCACAGAGAAGCTCTGGTAATAATTACTTTACCCCCACGTCCCCACGTAAAACTAATCCCATCCGAATAGGGCTGAAGACAGTAATAAGAAAATGACCAAAGACAGAAATCATGATTGCTGCAGTATGCGGAATTCATCTGCAGGTCAAAACGACACATTTTTTAGTTTTATTCACGGAGGACTCTTACAGTCGATGTCTACTTGGCAGTCCTCTGGGTTCTCGATGTGGTTCTCCTCCGTCATGATGATGGTCTCGATGTCTTTCATGGTCAAGTGATCGCAGAATGTCTCGTAAAGAAGACGCTTCAGCTCGTCCACAGTGAGCTTCTGCATGTCGCACTATCAAGAAAAAAAGATTTAATAGCTGATATTTTGATTTTTGGTTGATTTCTTTTAGACACAAGGCTACTATAACACTTTCTGACATTTCCTGGTTTGATATTCACCAAACAGTTTATCTGAGTGTATTTCTGTCTTGAATTGAATTCTAATAATATCAACACTAGACACCATTTCAATTAATTCAAACAAGCACACCTTGAAATGGTATAGAAGCAAATCTGTCTCACACAGCGAGACCAGAGACCCTTAAACCCTCAGAGGACAGTTTAAGTGTGGAGGACCTTCTTCTTATGAGGGTCTAGGGCTTCATTCAAGGACACTACAGCACTGAGCTGGTACAAGAAACCTTAAGCAGCGTCTTTAGGCTATTCCACATCTGCTGCTTGAACTTTAAAAGATATCTCAAACTATGGAATAGTGGAAATGTGTGTGCCCAGAAATCAGAAATAAAAATCATCAGGAAACTGCTTTAAATACATGAAAACTGTCGTGGATTCGAATAAAAGGCTCTTTATTAAACTGCTTGCTGAATGCTAAATTGTAGAGTATGTGCAGGGGTGGATACATTTCTGATTTGGATTGTGTGTGTGTGTGTGAGAAAGAGAGAGAGAGAAAGTGAAAGAGAGATAAAGAGATATAGTAGAGAAGCAGAACAGACCTCAGTTTTAATAAGACAAAGTCACTTAGTAATTACCTTCCAGAACACAGAGTCAAAATCTGTGCCGTTGAACTTGTCAGGCATCCCAGCCGCGGAGATCTTCGGCCCCAGGAGCGTCACAAACTCCTCAAAGTCCACTTGGCCGTCTCCTGAGAGAGTAAGTAAAGGAGACAGAAAGAGAAGTTTGAGCCAAATTGAATTTCAAATTGTTAATAAATTTGTCTGGCACCAATGTTTAGTGCGTGTGTCAGGCTGCTTCTGTAACTGTCTACAACCGAACTGAAGGGATTAAAGGTGAAATGCCATATAAGGTGCAGTCAGTGTTTGTGTATGGTATTTTCTTGCTTTGTGCTGTTTATGTGTACCAGTGGGATATCTAGGAAGGCCTGAATAAAAAAAAACATAAATAAATCTACAAAATTTTGTAGTGTTAATGAAGTTTTGACATCTAAAGTACAATTAGAAAATTTGATATGTGGCTGTCAGGACTCAGCCCGGACTTTTGGCCATGTGCCTGTGTTTACGTTCCTCGTCACGTGTCTGCCCCGCCTTCGTCTGCTCCTCCCTGTCTCCACACCTGTTCCTAATCGTGTCTCATTGTCCTTTTTGTATTTAAGTGAGCCGCGTTGCTGAATGCAGGGTGGAATCATTAGTTACGTTTAGTCCCTGTTAAGTGTCGTCATTTGTATTGTTTTAGTTATCGTCTTTTACTGTCTTTGTCTTCATTATTTATTAAACCCCTTTCATTTGAAGCTATCCTGCGTACGGGTCCGTCTCCTTCCTTCCTGGTTGTGACAGTGGCGTGTTGATGTCAGGCAGCAAAGACAGCTGCATTTGGTACGGTTTTATTTATTACAGTTGGCAAACAACAATGTACTCCGGGAAAGTCTTAAACTTGAATATATGTATATGACTTCATTAACATTTCCAAATTACATTCATTAATTCATTCATCTTCTACCGCTTATCCGAACTACCTCGGGTCACGGGGAGCCTGTGCCTATCTCAGGCGTCATCGGGCATCAAGGCAGGATACACCCTGGACGGAGTGCCAACCCATCACAGGGCACACACACACTCTCATTCACTCATACAATCACACACTACGCACAATTTTCCAGAGATGCCAATCAACCTACCATGCATGTCTTTGGACCGGGGAGGAAACCGGAGTACCCAGAGGAAACCCCCGAGGCACGGGGAGAACATGCAAACTCCACACACACAAGGCGGAGGCGGGAAACGAACCCCCAACCCTGGAGGTGTGAGGCGAATGTGCTAACCACTAAGCCACCGTGCCCCCTTCCAAATTACATATAGTTTAGTATTTATGTTTTATATTCAGGCCATCATATGTATCCCACCTAAAAGCATAAACACAAATGAAAGTGTTTGGAGATCGTGGTGCATTCTGGGAGACGGATCGCGAAACGCGTTCCATCTTATAACGCTGTTCCAGACAGCTGGGTGTGACTTGTTGCTTGTTGTTTTGATTCACTTGATCTTGTGAGAGTGTGAGGTGATGCGGCGCGTCAGGATTAGAACTACACTTTCTGCACAACTGTCAGATCACAAGATGTTTTATTTAGAAGTGACCGATGCATCGAGGCATGAAGTGGACAGGCGTGTCAGATTTCGATGTGAGTGGATTAGACTAAAAATACATACAGATGAAGTTTTGTCATACGTAACAAACTACATCGACTCTTATAGCACTTGGTTTACTGTTGTGATTTTTTTTTTAGTATAATTACTTGTTTGCTTGTTTTTTTTAAATCAAATTTTCCAAAAAGAAACTCTTTTAACTTTAAAAGACTGTACTGAAAAGCATCTTCAAATCATTTCGAGACCCAATCAAAATAAAGCAAATTCTTACTAAAAGGTTACGCAGTCTGAGCAACGTCTAAGTCAGATCCCTGACCCAATTGATCAAAATAAGAGCTTCAGTTTTAAATGCTGCTCAGAAAATGAACCAAAACCTCTGGTGATATTTGTCAATTCACATCCCAACGTCTACCCTGTTAAAACATTTACAGGTAAAACATTAGCTAGCTGAATCAGCCAGATTATCTAGCCAGAGCTTTAGCTGTTTTACAGTATGAAAGCTATGTATTAAACTTTCTTGTTGTATAAAATATATCTAACTGCTCTTAAAGCTTGTAGGTAACACTTAAGCTAATGCGTGAATTAGTACAAAGTAGTTAGCTATCAAACAAAATTAGGAAGATTTAGAAATCCCAGCAGCACTTGGCTAGTTAGGTGGAGTTCACTTTAGTGTAGCTCATTTGGTTAGATATAGATATTTGTGAAGGATTTTTTACCATTCATTCATCTTCTACCGCTTATCCGAACTACCTCGGGTCACGGGGAGCCTGTGCCTATCTCAGACGTCATCGGGCATCAAGGCAGGATACACCCTGGACGGAGTGCCAACCCATCGCAGGGCACACACACACTCTCATTCACTCACGCAATCACACACTAGGGACAATTATTCCAGCGATGCCAATCAACCTACCATGCATGTCTTTGGACCAGGGGAGGAAACCGGAGTACCCGGAGGAAACCCCCGAGGCACGGAGAGAACATGCAAACTCCACACACACAAGGTGGAGGTGGGAATCGAAGCCCGACCCTGGAGGTGTGAGGCGAACGTGCTAACCACTAAGCCACTGTGCACCCCTCCGAATTTTTTACCAAATGACTCAAATGTCTCTAACTTGAGTAATTGTTTTTTTTATCATTACTTTTCCTTTTAGGTCAGGGGTCGGCAACCTTAAACACAAAGAGCCATTTGGACCCGTTTCCCACAGAAAAAAAACACAGGGAGCCACAAAACCCTTTGGACATCTAAAATAAAGATAACACAGTATACAGTATATCGTTTTTTACCTTTATGGAAAGTACAGAAAAAACTGTAGTGTGTTGCATTTATGAAATCAATGACCTGCTACAGAGTAAACGAAATTTTATTTCTGCAAGCAAATAAAAATATTTTGAACAGTTTGAACTAACCTTAACAAAAAAGACGCTGGGTTGAAGGTTACTTTTAAATAAAATGTTCAATGTCTAATTGAGTCCTCTTTGTATTCATGACCAGGGATCTCAAGTTTGAAGACAGGCAAGCGTGACATCTCTTTTCCAGATAGTGCTAATTTCTGATTGGCTATTGTGTAGCCTCTTTTTCTGATTGGCTGATAAGTGTCAGGCTCGACTAAGAACTCCAGAGGAGACGCGCTTGATTCCTGCCCGGTTCCATAGAGACAGCGGTGCGGACTGATACATTTTGGGCGCTGCGGCATATTAAATATATGATAAATAGTCAAAAAGATTTTCTGCGTGAGAAATACAATGTGTGGCGGGAGAACGTGAGAAAAGACCCAAATGAGTGACTGTCACTCTCAATGTGTGACACTTGACAGCCCTGTGTGACATCGAAATTTTAACTTGTCGGCTGCAGCAAAACAAAAATGCGTCTGCTTCTGTGTGTCGGATTTCGCAAGTCGGCAGTTATTTTGAGTGACAAAAAAATTAAACACGGTTTATTTTAATGTTACAAGAGCATCATAATCTTAGAATTTAGAAGTACATTTTTTATAAAACTAACTAGCTAAAATAAAATAAATTAATTATTTATTTTCCAAATCTACAAGGAGCCGCAGCAGAGGGATGAAAGAGCCACTTGCGGCTCTGGAGCCGTGGGTTGCCGACCCCTGTTTTAGGTGAATGATTGCTATTGTAGTAGTATTGGAGCTAATAAGATTTCCTTTAGTGTAGTAGAAAGGTTGGTCATGTGTCTGTTTTTCATCACCGTCCATGTCCAGTCTCTGGATGATGACCTCCAGCTCCACTTCATTGGGCATGTAGCCCAGAGATCGCATGGCCATGCCCAGCTCCTGCTTAGAGATGAAGCCATTCCCATCACGATCAAACACCTTAAACGCTTCCCGAATCTCTGTGGAGTCAAAAGAGAAAATATGAATCTCCAAAAGATGTTTAATAGTTGTGCAAGCGAAGAAAGACCGATATTAAAATTACACATGACACTCAACTTTACTTCTTTATATATTCTATTACATTTGCATATTTTTAAATATTGGCATGCAGTCGGACAAACATCTGAGTGTGACAAAATAAATTGCCGTATTTATACAGATTTCTGTATAAAGTAGTGAACTGAATCCTATCATTATCCGTCGGGGTCATAACCGTCCACTTTAATAGGAACACCTGCTCAAGTATGCATACATATCAGCCAATCATGTTGCATAAATACAATGAATAAAATACAATATATAAAATATATGCTGCTGCCACATGATTGGCTGATTGGATAACATTGTATCTGATTTGAATCCGAGAGTCCAAACAAAATCAACGTCTATATATTAAATATTATTCATTCATTCATTCATTCATTCATTCATTCATCTTCTACCGCTTATCCGAACTACCTCGGGTCACGGGGAGCCTGTGCCTATCTCAGGCGTCATCGGGCATCAAGGCAGGATACACCCTGGATGGAGTGCCAACCCATCGCAGGGCACACACACACACTCTCATTCACTCACGCAATCACACACTAGGGACAATTATTCCAGCGATGCCAATCAACCTACCATGCATGTCTTTGGACCGGGGGAGGAAACCGGAGTACCCGGAGGAAACCCCCGAGGCACGGGGAGAACATGCAAACTCCACACACACAAGGCGGAGGTGGGAATCGAACCCCCAACCCTGGAGGTGTGAGGCGAACGTGCTAACCACTAAGCCTCCGTGCCCCCCTATTAAATATTATTAAATATATTAAATAAGGACAATTTAAGACAATTGCGACAAATTAAAGGAAAATTTTTTTTTTTTTTTTTTTTTTTTTTTAGATAATAATCAAAAAAAATAATAATTCGATCATATAACAAGCAAGTAACAGAAAAGGAGAAACCATAAAGTAAAGAGGGAATCTATAACAAAACATGGAATAAAACGATTAGATCTGAAAACTAGCAGACATTCAGAAGAACGCACTCAGCTCATTTCGGCTTCAGCGCGGAGGTCATTTTCAAGTGTTTGAGCTGAGACCAGTGAAGCGGGATATTGGTTTTGCATGAAAGAGGTATATCATTTAATCCTGAGTCTGTTCTACAGCATGTCAAAATATTAGTAAGGAATAAATCGGGGTTTATATGCGCTAGTTTAAGTGTTTCAGGAAGAGGTACAGTAGGTGTTCACCCGTAGATGGAAGAAGGCCAGTGACTCAGCTCTATGGACATCTAGAGGAAGTTCATTCCACCACCTTTGTGCCAGAACATAGGACAGTCTTGCTGTATACCTACATCTTACCCTGAGAGATGGTGGGACCAGTCGAACAGTGCTGGTAGCTCTGAGGGAGCGAAGTGCAGTGTGAGGCATGATACGAACCTGTATCTGACAATATGCCTTTATCTGCTATTTTATTTATTAAAGAATAAAATTGTGCTTTTTAACCAGCTTGTGTTTATGTTTTATACCAAATCAGACTCTTAATGAAAATTAGGGTCCATGTGAGGAGTTTACTAAATCACTTACGGCAGTTGTTAAGCAGCCAATCGTCAAAATTTTTCTGCTTGGGAAATGTTTGTGTTGTATTTGAAAAATTCCTTGTGTAGTGTTTTACACCAGACTGAAGATGAGATTGTGGTATGATGATTAGATTAGATTAGATGAATAGATGATTGTGGTATAACAATATAACAAGAAGCATCATTGGGAATCTAGATAACAAACCAAAGGCACACGATGTGACAAAACGACCAAAAGTGATAGCTGATTAATGAATAAAACATCAGGTTGCTACGGTTTCGAAATAAATCTGATTCACCTACGGCATTGGATTTTGAACAGAATAATATACCGGTCTATCTGGCTCGCGATCATCAGTTATTGTTGCTGAAAAGCTGCAGCGTTTAGCGTTGACCCTGCTGTTTTTGTTTTTCAATAGCGCTGATTTCATATCCATTCCTGTTCCTGCCTTCATCCATCTTCTATATGAAACGTTCTTGGTGACATTTGTACAAATTCAACCCGAAGCGATGGCAAACACACACAGCCTTAGAAAAGCAGGTCATGTGCTATATATTTATATATATATATATATATATATATATATATATATATATATATATATATATATATATATATATATATATATATAAAATGTAAATAACAGATTTTATATATTAGTGTAAACTAAATAATTATCCATGTCATAAATAAAATTAATATTCAGTTTCTGAGACTTTAAAGAATATTTAATGAAACATTATATGGAAATAATGGTTGTATATTTATAACATGTAAATGAGACACTATATGGCCAAATGTATGTGCACCCCCGACCACCGCACCCATATGTGTTTTTTTTTTACAAGCTGTTGCCAAAAAAAAGTTGGAAGCATAAAATTTTACATAATGTTTACAATTTCCCTTCTCTGGGACTAAGAGGCTCAAACACAGTTCCAGCATGACAATGCACCTGTGCACAAAGCTAGTCTAATAACGGCATAGTGTTTAAAGTTTGAAAGACTTTTGGGATGAACTGGAACACCGACTGCAACCCTGCCCTCACCTGGAGTCAAGTCAAGCGTACAGTCACGTCAAGAGGCTTTTATTGTCATTTTAACCACATATAGGTGTTGCAGTACATACCGATATTAAACGTTTCTCCAGGACCATGGTGTTACATAGAACAACAGAGGGCTACATAAGACAACACAAAGCTAAGGACTCAAAAGCAAAGTGCATAGTACGGAACCTAGTGCAAACAGTGCAAGACAATACGATACGCTACAGGACAGATACATAAAATATAGCGCTGACCAGAGTACAATAATAGCATTGTGCAAATATTGATTAGTAAACAGTAAGAAGGTTGTAAACGTATGTACGCATCCAATAGCAGCATTATGTTTTGTGCAAAACAACATTTAAGTGTCTGTGTGTAAACAACAAGAAGAATCAAGCGACGGTGTCATGATTGCTTAGACAATTACCTGCTAGAACAGGGGTTTGTTTTTTTACGTGTGTTCGTCCTGCCCGAGCCTTAGCTAATTCCTGCCTCTACACACCTGTTCCTTACATTTCACTAATTTCCTTCCCTATTTATATTTCCCCTGCTGTCTTGCTGAAAAAAGACATTTCAGTAAAATGTGTAGGTCAAAGTAGATAGATAGATAGATAGATAGATAGATAGATAGATAGATAGATAGATAGATAGATAGATAGATAGATAGAGACAGACAGACAGACAGATAGAGACAGACAGACAGACAGACAGACAGACAGATAGAGACAGACAGACAGACAGACAGACAGCTAGAGACAGACAGACAGACAGATAGATAGATAGATAGATAGATAGATAGATAGATAGATAGATAGATAGATAGATAGATCTTTCTATCTATCTATCTATCTATCTATCTATCTATCTATCTATCTATCTATCTATCTGTCTGTCTGTCTGTCTCTATAGAGACAGAGACAGACAGACAGACAGATAGAGACAGACAGACAGATAGAGACAGACAGACAGACAGACAGACAGACAGACAGATAGATAGATAGATAGATAGACAGACAGACAGACAGACAGATAGAGACAGACAGACAGATAGAGACAGACAGACAGATAGATAGACAGACAGACAGACAGACAGACAGATAGAGACAGACAGACAGACAGATAGAGACAGACAGACAGACAGATAGATAGATAGATAGACAGACAGACAGACAGACAGATAGAGACAGACAGACAGACAGACAGATAGATAGATAGATAGATAGATAGATAGATAGATAGATAGATAGATAGATAGATAGATAGATAGATAGATAGATAGATACTTTATTTCTATACCTCTATATACATTTTTCTGTATTTAATAATACATATTTTTATGTTTTTTTATGTCATATCATGTGGAATAAAGCGAATCCTGTCTGAGTGGCTGTTATTAAAGAAATAATAGCAGTGCATAGTAGAAATGAGTCTATCAGGGTGATTATTATCTCAGAGTTAAAGTAAAAAATAAAAAGAGGCCATATGAGTCTCGCTAAAGGCAAAAGTACTAAAATAGATTTTTAAACATAGAGAGTGTGAATAGAGGGAATGGCATGTGGGCGAGGAATGAACTTAGATCAAAGCAAACGAATTAATCTTTCACTGGCCTCCAATTTTCTTTTCGCAATCCCTTTATAAAGAATTGAAAACCTACAAAGAGACCATAGTTAGTCTTAATCTGTGCAGAAGAAGAGGCACAGAAGGGAGGGTGTATCTTCTAGCCCTTATTCTACAGAGAGAATGGAGTCGAGATGAATCATTTTTTTTCCTCTTAAGCTTGTACTCGTGTTCAGTATCCCAAGCTATGAAGCCTACAGGAATATGGTCTCGTAAATAATCCTTGAAAATGTCAAGATTATACTTACATGACTATAGATGATTCTTTAAAGCTCCTGATTGTTGTTTATTTTAGCGCAGTGAAAGTAAAAGGCTATGGGGTATAATTCTGGACACAAAGAGGTTAAGAAATATCTTGATATGATTATGTTTAATTGCAGTTAAACATCTTACTGAATACCTTTATAATATAACATGATATAAAATACCTTGTAATGCAAGGCTTAAAGGTTTATCATTCCATACTTGCACTAATGACAAAAAGTTCAAGATTAATATTAGATTTTATTTAAACATAGACGGGGGGTCACGGTGGCTTAGTGGTTAGCACGTTCGCCTCACACCTCCAGGGTCGGGGATCGATTCCCGCCTCCACCTTGTGTGTGGAGTTTGCATGTTCTCCCCATGCCTCGGGGGTTTCCTCCGGGTACTCCGGTTTCCTCCCCCGGTCCAAAGACATGCATGGTAGGTTGATTTTCCCTCTCTGGACAATTGTCCCTAGTGTGTGATTGCGTGAGTGAATGAGTGTGTGTGTGTGTGTGTGTGTGCCCTGCGATGGGTTGGCACTCCGTCCAGGGTGTATCCTGCCATGATGCCTGAGATAGTTCCCGAGGTAGTTCGGATAAGCGGTAGAAGATGAATGAATGAATAAACATAGACATATTTAAATGTGGTTGTATTTATCCCCAATGAACAAGCCTGAGGTGACTGAGGAGACTGTGGTGAGGAAGAACTCCTGTAGATGGAAGAGGAAGAAACCTTGAGAGGAACCAGACTCAAAAGGGAACCTCATCATCATTTAGGTGACACTGGAGGGTGTGATTATAAACTGTTATAAACACTGGGGGGGTGTTGTTATAAACTGTTAGAAACACTGGAGGGTGTGATTATAAACTGTTATAAACACTGGAGGGTGTAATTATGAACTGTTATAAACACCGGTCAGTGTGTGTGATCATAAATAGAATAGTGGATTGGATAGAAAATAGAAATCTCAAACGTCAAACCCTTCTAGAGATTTAATGTTAAATAAAAATCTTACAATAATGCATGCATGTCATTCATAAAGCATAACTGTATGATTTTATAGTGTCAGGTTACATAACGCTATAACATTTGCTCACAAGAACATCGCATGTGTCTCAGTGGTGAATAAAAAGATAAAGGTGAATTCAAATCCCAGCACCAAAGCCGACCTGCCACTGCCTCAGAGTCCTTGAGGACAGCCTTTATCCCTTAACTGTCTCTTAGGATTTAAGAAAAAAAAGACTAATAAATGAAGTAAATTCAAAAGTAATATCGTAGACATGTCGGTGATCCCATAGACTCTGCCTTTATAACTTGCATTTCAGGGAAAAACGTTAGAATAGCAGAAACATGAATAATCCTGCACTAATCCCCGAACTAATCCCCGAACTAATGATGAGTTACTAATCATGAACTAATGAAGCGCTAACTTTAAGGCAAGTCTTATGAATTTGTGTCTCAATCAACAACGTACATGTATCGGTTGTAGTTAACGTATAAATCAGCACGTGAACTAAATGAAACCTGGTCTAGAAGAAAAATCTAAATGAAACATGCATCGTTAAAGGAGCAGAGCGTCGGGTCCGAGCCACCCGCAGCACGTACTTGTACTACAGTGTGATTGGAAGCGAAAAGGACGGAGAACGATACAAAACAGGTTGAGACGTGATGAAAGGATGGGTGTTTATTATTAGTGCATCTTTCTACACTCGATAAGGAGGATCTATGTAAATAAGAAAAGTAATCCAGCGCCATCCGGTGAAGTTTGTGTAATTAAGGTGGTCGTTATTTCTGTCAGGGATTAATGCAGGATTATTTGTTATGAAAAACAATTTCCAATCCTGTAGTTTGTTCTTGTTATTCGATTTTTTTTGATTTTGTGTTTCTATTCTTGACTATAATTTTTTTAGCCCAGATGGATTTTGTTTCTAGCCTGATTGGCCTGTTTTAACCCGGTTCTGTGTCTGACATCTTTTGGATCGATCACTAAGTCCAAGTTCTTTTTGGTCCTATTAATTTTATCCCTTTTTTTTAAATAATAATAATAAGCTATTGCATTTGCACCATACCACAAAATGTCTGCTTTTGTGACAACAACAAATAAATTTATCTATAAATGAATAAGAGGTATAGGGGGCTCAAGTGGTTAAGGCTCTGGGTTGATGATCAGAAGGTCGGGGTTCAAGCTAGAGTACTGCCAAGCTGCCACCATTGGGCAACTGAGTCAATCACTTAATCCTCCCTTATCCAGGGATGATGTATCTTATCTGCCCCTGCTCTCTGACCCCAACCTCCTCAGCACAGAATTCCACTGTGCTTTAATGTACATACCGTATGGTGACAATAAAGGCTTCTATGCCTCAATTTCATGAAAAGTTCACTATCTCCATCTTATTGTACATAAAATTCATGGTGTGCTTTTAGTGGAAAATAATCCACTGCTACACCACATAACGCCACACTGCACCACATAATGCCACAAATCATTGTTGATTAGTTTCCTCAAACAGCATAACACCAAGAGGTTTATTCCTTCCTTAATGTCTGTGTATATCATTTTACATGAACGTTTGTATAACATGTTTTACCCTAAAAAATATATATACAGCCACACTTTTTCCCTTGAGGTATAATATAAACATGCCCTCAGAAACACTACAATGTACCCTATTGATGTCCCTTTAATTAAACGAACAAAAAGACCTACCCTTGAGGCTACCACCTTGCTGATAAGCATAGGTACCTTAATATTTCCTTATTCTGAGCAGTCACAATGCCAACGTAGGAGACTTGGATTGTCCGGCAATATAAATAAATAAATAAATACATAAATATCTCAGCTTGTCATCATACTGCATACCAATGAGACTCTGGCTCCAGGTCCAGAATCTCCTCTAAATATCCTTGCTGGCTTTGTCGCTCCTCTTTTGTTGTTTATATTGACGGCTTGGCTCTTGCTCAATTTCATCTCTTTTAAATGGAAAGGTTGGGCTGCTCCTGATATGCGCTCACGCTGTGTTTGATGTGTGAAGGAGCGCTCGCACTTCAAAGGTGTAATGATTCCCACCGTGACTTCGAGTGAGACCGACATGAAAGTGACCCGTTGGAAAAAGCATCTGTGCGGGGTTAAATGGATTCCTTATGCTTCCTGACCCCTATATATATATATATATATATATATATATATATATGTATGTATACATATATACATATATATGTATATATGTATACATATATACATATATATGTATATATGTATACATACATATATATATATATATATATATATATATATATATATATATATATATATATATATATATATATATATATATATATATAGTATAGTGTGTGTATATATCAAAATAATCAAACATAATGTTATTGATATACATTCTCAGACAGGAAGCTGCATTACCTCTGTTAAACAGTGTTTAACACTGCCAATATTCGGTCATACATCATCATGACGCAGGCCGTTATTCATTCTGTCCATAGTAATCTGCAAGCTACACACACACACACACACTAGATCTTCCCCACACACACATACATACACGAGCTCCGGTCCACGTTCATACAAGCTCTTTATATAACACTCTCGAAAATCAATGCTAGCAAAAACACCCTGAACCCCTTGTGTGTGTTCTGCACTTTATTTTTAAACCTCTATGGTAACCTCGGTCGGTCTTGCATAAAGAGCAGACCTTACTCTTTCTTTCAAGATCTAAATACCACCGCAAAATGTATTTACAACGAGCCTTGAGAGTCTGTGAATGGGTCTAAGTGCAGCACTGTTTTTACAAATATTCTCCTTTCGCTTCTCTCTCTGCCCCTGAGGAAGAATAATTTTCTGGGGTAAGAGTGAATAAAAACATCTTTTTCCTCTTTACTGGACTGCAAAAAGTGAGCTGCTCAAACTGAACCAGTTACATATCTGTCAGCTTTATGCCAAAACACTAATGGAAGTCATTATCCATTCAAATCATTTGATACCGATGAGAAACCTCCATCTTGTTTTTAGCCATGACTTAGCGTTTTACCTGTGGCTCTTTGCCAGCTTTGTAAAAGCAAAACAACTCTCATAAATGACTCCATGTTACTAAATCATGTCCCTCATAAATACATGTTTTGTACATTAAAAGTCTCTTGGCAGTCAGTCTTACTAGGCTTCATTAGAGCTATTAGCAGATTAGCATTGGAAGCTAGCTGTGCTAGCTACAAAACACTCGACAACAGATTTCAAATTTCTTAAAGCTTCTGTCCAAGCTTCATTTTCCTTCCTGAGATTTTTACACACATTTAATGAGATCGAGAAATTAGAGATTCATGTCTAAAAGCTGAGATTATAAAATATAATACTTTAAAGGTTTTGTGTCTTTATGTCTATGGCAGAAAGTTGTTCCAGTTTTAGACCATGTCCTTTTATTTACTTTCATTCTTATTTACTTCACTAACTTTACTTACTACCTTTGCTTAATTACTTGCTTTAATTACTTTACTTTAAATACATTCTTTCTTATTTACTTATAATATTTACTTAATTACTTACTCATTTTACTCACCTACTTACTTACTAAGATTCTTTCTTTCTTTCTTTCTTTCTTTCTTTCTTTCTTTCTTTCTTTCTTTCTTTCTTTCTTCACCAAAATTACTTTCTTTCTTTCTTTCTTTCTTTCTTCACCAAAATTACTTTCTTTCTTTCTTTCTTTCTTTCTTTCTTTCTTTCTTTCTTTCTTTCTTTCTTTCTGCCTTAACCCATGTACTTTCTTTCTTTCTTTACTCACGTGATTACTGGGTTGGCTTGTATACTGTGTTTTAATATAAAGAGAAGTTTGAATCACTCTGTCTGTTTGGTCTCTGTACCAGCGTGATTGTGGAGCAGTGTGAATTATGTCCTTAACAGGAGGCTCAAACCCCACTCCTTTCTCATCACTCTGCTCAGTCATGATACTTTACGCACTGAAATCCAACCCTGTCCCGAAAATAATTCGTTTATTTTTACTGATTAAAAAAGGAAAATATTGAATCAGAAGATTTCTAAACATCGGTGTACCGGTAAAAAGGGTTAAGAGCGAAGACCGGTGCTAATAATTGAATTTATCCGTATGTAATAGAGCTCAAACTACAGAAATCGATTTCAGTCGCCAGGATTTAGGTCTTCTAGTTGCTATAATGCTGTCTTCACTAAACTAAAATCAGATCTGACATGACATGACAGCGCTTCTGGAAATGGCAAAACTCACTGCAGAAACTCAGCCAGGTGAAATTGTAAATAAACTTCCTGCTAAATTAAAACCTACATTCCATCCAGCATTTATTTCTTATTAATATATATATATATATATATATATATATATATATATATATATATATATATATATATATATATATATATTATTATTATTATTATTATTATTATTATTATTATTACAGCAAGATGCAGTATTGTGCCTCAGTGTGCATGGCTGAGATATGTGACGCGGGAGCAGTGAATAAAGCGAGACCTCCTTTGTTAGCACACGTCCTTATAATTACATGATGACAGAAGCCTGACTTTGAGTAGAAAGCTGTCTTCTGTCAAAAAAAAGCTCTAAAGAAGGATGAAAAAATTCTCTGAGCATCTCGTCGGAGCTGACAGACAGCAATGAGAGACAAAGAGAAAGAAAGAAAGCGAGCGAGAGGATGCCGTCGACCATCTTTATCATTTTGACTCTTAACTCCTGACAATTTATATGAGTAATCCAATTACTAAGGGATTTGACACCTTCTTAAAAGCAGGGCACCTAATGAATCAGCCTTCTGTGTTTGTTATGTAGAGTATAGCTAGTTATTTTAATACGTACCTCTGAGTCAGTCTATAAAACTGCCATCCGTCTGTTGACCTTAACGTGATTGACAGCGTTTGATTAACGAAACAACATACAGTCATATAGGGTGTGATATCAGTGTGACTATACAGAGACGTGAATCACTTATGAATCAAATGAATCAAATCAAAAAGCAGGTAAAAGGTAGTAAGAAACATGTATTTTTATATTTAGAAATAAATTCAAAAGGGTCCCTGAGCAAGGCCCTTAACCCTCGCTCTGGTGTATAAACTGAAATAAGACAACGTAAGTCACTCTGGATAAGAGTGTCTGCTAAATGCTGTAAATGTACATGTACTGCATTTCCTTGCTAAACAATTGTGTCCTGCATTTCATTGCTAAACAATTATGTACTTACAGAAAATGATACAGCAAACCGTAATCCTCATCTTTTTTTCTTTATTCTCTCTGGAAAAAAAATCTTGTTGAATTGACTTCATTCAAATTTAGTTTCACAACTGTGAATATGAGAAAAACGTAACGTCAATATCTACCTCAGAGAGCAGCATGTGCTTCTTGAGCTATTTGTTAATGCTAAGTTTTAGCAGCAGTAGCCTATTTAGCTGAAGACTAAAAGGTCTGTGAGGTAATGATAGCATACTCCGGTAAATTGTCGAGCTGAAAACATGTTCAGCAAAAAGAGAGTGTGTTACAAACTGTATCAATACATTTACAGAACATTTTAAACCAGTTAAGCTGTTTCAATCATTGGGAAATATCAAGAGTTATGCTAATTTTGAAGAAATAAAGATTGAACACCTGTGTATAAAAGTATAACAAACATGAAGCTTTTTTTGAGGAAAATACAACTTTTGAAGTAATCGATTAGCATCTTTTTGCATAGATGTCCTGTTTTTAGACTATTTTAATTTGTTATTCGGTGTGTTGTTTGTTAGCAATTCCTAGCTAGCTCTCAATAGAAAGCTGGGTCTAGCTTCAATTGAGTTGTACTTGCTTGCACTGTAGGTTGATTTGCAGCCAAATCACATTCCATTATGCAAATAACATGCGCCTCTCGTGAGATGGAGATAATGTGGGTGATTTTTAGACAGCTTATTGAGTTGAGGAAATTTTGTGTCTGAAGAATCTAAAGGAATAACCAACAACTAGTATACAAAAAAGATTGCAATGTAGCCACTTTAAATGGAAATGGAAATGTAGCTTATTATTACTGTTGCTCTGAACTGTTTTTCCCACTCGGTGTGATGTTTGTTGTGCGTGTTCAGTTAAAACATATGCTGTAAATGAGCCATGCTTGACCCCTACGCCTACTATCTGCTTAGCTCACTCGCACACTCATAGAGCAGACGCTCATGTAAATCATTCTTGCTTCATCACAGATCCTGGTTCCTAATTTAGTCCTGAGTTTCACATGATCTGTGTCTTTATGGGTTACTTCAGAGCTCTCCAGCATCTTTCAACATCCCAAAAACACTCCAGTAGTTATCACTGCCTTACAGCCAATGTTCCTGGGGTAGAGTCTGGTTTCACTGCCTCCCTAACCACAATAAAGCACATACTTAAGATGACCTGACATCCTAATGGACCATTCGTCCACTACAATAGTATATATATATATATATATATATATATATATATATATATATATATATATATATATATATATATATATATATGTGTGTGTTTGTGTGTGTGTGTGTGTGTGTTATATATAAAATATGTATGGGATTGGATTGATTTTATATATATATGTATATATACATATATATATATATATATATATATATATATATATATATATATATATATATATATATATATACATGCTAAAAGTGCTAGTTCAAGTATTTCAGAAGAGGTAGATCTTCACCCATCGTTTGAAGATAGCCAGTGACTCACCTGACCTGAGTATAAATCACCTGGGATGATCAGCAATTCATATTTTAAGTAGAATTAATTCTCTCTCTCAGTTTGGTTTTTTGTTTTTTTACACTACGAGAACCAAATCCGGTTTGCGCCGAAGGTCATTCATTTTTAATTTGAGCTGTCAAGTTGTAGCAACAGGAAGGAAAAACCGGTGGTGTTGGTGGAGTTAAATTAAAGAGGGTGAGGCTCTTTAGGAAGGAATGTTTGTGAATGTATGTGAATGTCTTCTGCAATACTGCTAGTGAAAAGATCAGGAAAAAAAGAGTCAGAAAAATCTCCAATCTCCAATTGAAAAAGACCACTTTCTTTGAGGAATATGACTTTGAGAATGACTCTAAGAAATAAGAAACAAGGCTTAGGACATATATAAAATTTGCACATTCTATTTAACACAGAATAGGTGAACACAATCAGATAACAAACCAATGGCTGGAATAAGGGGTGGAGACAGGACCATAGCAAAAAGAATGGCTCATGGGAATGTAAACAAAAGTGCATGGAGTAAATTACAACACAAACACTGCTCCGCTTGACATCTTTGCCAGTAGGTTTATTTTACTTCCCCTCTCGGGCAGTAAAGAAAATACGCACAGTGTTATTTACACAGTACTAATACATGTTAAGTGTACTTATGTGTTTCAACACAGAACTCGCTGTATAGTATAAGCAGAAGGGAGCAACGACAACACTTTTATTTTACATCTTAAGCCAAAATGTCATCTCTCATCTCTGGAAAAACATGAAAAGTTCAAAGCTTTTGTTTAAATGTCAGATTTCTTGTTTCTTTCATGTAGGTCAGTGATGATGCTTTGTCTAGGAATGAATATAGATGGAGTACATTCAGAGATGCAATACACACACACCCCCTAAACAGGGGTGATAACACTAAATTTAGATTTAGATAACACTAAATGTTGTAAATACTAATCTTTTAAATACTTCTTCATCCTTATGGCAAAAAATTAAAAATCAACATGTGCACGTGTGTGGGCGTGCACACGTGGAGGCGTACACGTGAGTGGGTGTGCACGTGTCAGCATCAAGCTGAGCTCAAGTTTCAAAGTCTTTCATTTGTACACTGCCTACAGCATACCGCATAAGTACGCTCCAGCCTGTTTGTGAGTTTACCTCATCTCAGTCTTCACCCAGAACAGAAATAAAAACATCAGCAAACATATTCTCAACGTTTTTACTCAAACTTTTCAATACTGCATATTATTGTAGCATCGGGTCGAATTCATTCAGCCTGCAGCACTGACTTCAACATCCCAGCATGATTTTGCATAACGTTCTCGCATCTTTATCTCATTATTGTTTTGGTGCCTTTTCTCAGCGTTTTATTTGTGTTCTTTTTCACTAGTTAGCAATAAACCTTGTCAGAGATTATATCCTGAAGATGCACTGGCAAATTGTAAGTGCGAGATCATGTCACTGCCTCATATATCTTATACTATAAAAAAAAACAATCTAATGTGTTGTGTATGTCTGGAGATCGTGTCCGTTCCTCATCTAGCATGTGGAGCAATAGCTGTAAAAACACTAAAATAAATAAATAAAAATAAATAAATCACTTAGTTTGTATCAGCTATCAACAGTCAGTTCTTTACTTTCTGATTTTTAGTTTGTTAGCAATAAAACACAAACGAACCGCTTCCACTGTTACAAACTTTCAACACTGGAAACTCCTTCCATAGGCATTAAATATCTCACAATATCAAACTTTTTTGTTTGTTTTCTCCATTACTTATCAGTCTTTGAGCATGATTGAGCTGTTACTATAGAAAAGCTTCTAAACACCTCCTAAACACCTCATGACCAATCAGATTTGAAAACCACAGCACTAAGGATATATATATATATATATATATATATATATATATATATATATATATATATATATATATATATATATATATAATGACAGAAATATCAATTTGCTGAAAGGCACCTTGCCGCACAATGAACGATGTGTAATGAGATTTAATTGCCTTCTAATCATCCGTGTGTGTGTGTGTGTGTGTGTGTGTGTGTATGAAGAGAAAGCCTCCTGGTTTAGTAATAAGCCCATGCTGGGATGAGCGCTGGCTAATCGTCAGCTGATTTAAACAGCAACACATGCTTCTAAAACACACACGGCAAGCTGCAATGCTGGGAAATGACACATTGTTTTCAAATTAAAAAGGAATGTTCATTGCATGCTTAACCAGATCTGACATTACAAAAATAACACACACACACACACACACACACATCCACCAGCTTTATAGTTTTGTCACTTTTGTGTACTTAGCTATCTTAGCTTAGCTCTTTTTACAAGATGGATTTTACCCAGGGGTGACAATAAACTCTGGCTCTTAATAATCTGACGTCTCACACTGTACATTCCTAAACTCTGCTTTAACTTTATTAACTTTACTTGCATATTTGCGCCACCAACAATCATGATTGGATAATCCTGCGCGCACCCTCTTTAAATATCAGTTTGTCTCGTGCTTTATCATCATTGAGGAAAAAACGGACAGATCTGCTTGCTTCTTTGCTCGTGAGCAGATATTGTTATTTTTTACAGCTTTCTAATCTTTTTAGGTCTTTTTAAGTTGACCAGGTGTTCGTAGATATCCAAAATCCGCAAATTATTCAGTGTAACGTATTTCCTCTTCGGTACGGGGTGCACTTCCACGGTGGTCAGTGTTTTAGCTCCTGAAGCTAACTCCTGAGCCGTTTTAAGTGTTGCTACGTCCCGGTTTTCATGCTCTGATTGTGTGCTAAGCACCTAGTCGTAACACCGCACTGTTTTAAACTGTAAACATTTGGCACTGTGATGTGAGGTAACACTGCAAAAAGCCATGCTAACTCCACTACAGACCAGGGCTTTATAACCCGGGTAAAAAACTGTGCTAACTTGACTACAGACCAGGGTTTTATAACCCAGGTAAAAAAACGTGCTAACTCGACTACAGACCAGGGCTTTATAACCCGGCTAAAAAAAACGTGCTAACTCCACTACAGACCAGGGTTTTATAACCCACATAAAAAAACGCGCTAACTCGACTACAGACCAGGGCTTTATAACCCGGGTAAAAAACTGTGCTAACTCGACTACAGACCAGGGTTTAATAACCCGGGTAAAAAAACGTGCTAACTCGACTACAGACCAGGGTTTTATAAACCAACTAAAAAAACGCACTAACTCGATTACAGACCAGGGCTTTATAACCCGGGTTAAAAACATTGCATCTAAATGACATGTGAGAAACTTTCCTCTAGCTGGGGTCAAAAGCAGCGTTTAGATCATGACAAGCCTTAAGTATATGTCATGCAAACATCTACCTGTGACTTTCTACCCTAAATCAGCCCTATGGTAAAGCATACTGTAGTCTAACCTCTAGTAGTATTAATATACAGTTGAACTACAGAAGTATACAGAAGTTCTACTTTAATTTGTTAGATTTATTAGAAATACTTTTATATCCATTTCAATACACTGATGCTGCTTTCTCAAAATGTTTACACATGAGTAAATTAACTCCCAAAATTGCTTTTCTTTCCTCTGGCTATTATAAGTCATGCAACTGAAACAAATCATTTTAAATGCATCTGATCACCAGCGCATACAAATCAGATGTGGGTCTGTTCAGGGATTCAGCATTTTCCCTGAAAAAAAAAGAAAAGATGCAAATAGGATATTATTTTTCTTGCTCCATTTTCGTTCCCCGGAGACATGAGGAACATGCCGGGGGTGAAGAGTCGAGTCTGACAAACACAGGGGAAACACTGTGTATGCGGCACAGTGGCAGTCAGAAAGCAGATCATTTGCATCTCTGCTTCAATGTCAGTTATTTATGCAGAGCTTTTCAGAAGTTAGGAATAAACTCATCGCGTTAAGAAACCTGATGATCTCAAGGTTATAAAATAATATAAGCTTTAAATATATTTTGTTCTTGTGAATCAGCAATGAGGGGGCACGGTGGCTTAGTGGTTAGCACAATCGCCTCACACCTCCAGGGTCGGGGTTCGATTCCCGCCTCCACCTTGTGTGGGTGGAGTTTGCATGTTCTCCCCGTGCCTCAGGGGTTTCCTCCGGGTACTCCGGTTTCCTCCCCGGTCCAAAGACATGCATGGTAGGTTGATTGGCATATCTGGAAAATTGTCCGTAGTGTGTGATTGTGTGAGTGAATGAGAGTGTGTGTGTGCCCTGCGATGGGTTGGCACTCCGTCCAGGGTGTATCCTGCCTTGATGCCCGTTGACGCCTGAGATAGGCACAGGCACCCCGTGACCCGAGGTAGTTCGGATAAGCGGTAGAAGATGAATGAATGAATGAATCAGCAATGAATGAATCGAAGTATCAATCAGTGAATGAATCAGTAATGCTCACTGAATGAATCGGTGTATGAATTAATGAATGAATCGGTGTATGAATCAGTTAATGAATGCATCAGTGTTGGAATCAGAAATGAATCAGTGAATGAATCAGAATTTTCTAGAACAGCAATTCTGACATTAGTTCCTACTGTAATTTAAATCACAGACATATATTAATCTGCTTACGCTAATAACATATTAGTATGTTATTTATTGTCACTAGCTACATCATTTAAGATAAAAATATATATTTATTAAACAACACTTTTAAAACAAAGAACAAAACAATTGTTTATTGTAATTCTTTATTATTATTGTTTATTGCAACATATAATCATATAAATAGTTAATGAATATCATAAAAATTAAATAAAAATAATATTACATAAAAATAAATTTAATTTTCATATTCAGATATAATGGCAATTCTATGTTGGTTCGTTAGCTACTTTTATTTATTTTTTTATTGTAAAAAGGTTTTAGCGCATTAAAATGTTAACAGACATAGCGATAGTTTGGAAACAAAACAAAAACTGTTGGGTACAGACTTAAAAAAGGGTCATATGACAGAATTTGTGGTATCATGCGCCAGTTATGGGAAAGGTGCCTGGAGAAGAATAGATGGCTTTGTGATTAATGTAATGGAGGCAACTATCCATCAGGGGAAGAACAGAGTGTCTATGTTTTCCAACACGCCATAAACCTGTGGCATAAGATGCTCCAAGGAATTACGGTATGCAGTTTCCTTGCCGCTACATTAGGCAGCCTGATATAATAACAGCACATTAATTGTTCTTTAATAGCTGTGCACATGGCATTGACTAACCCCAGAAGTTTCCTCCATTACTGTTTACTCCCTGCAACCTGTGTTGGGCTCAACGCCAGAACCAATGAATTTTTACAGCTGACCCGGGTCTGTTTTACAATAGTGTGTTGTTGGGTCTCTGAACATAATGAGGTCACATGAAGAGTCGACTCGACTCCTTAACCACAATTTTTTAAATATCACACTGTATCAATCTGTTTGTCTCTCTGTCTCTCTATTTATCTTTGTGTCTGTCTGTCTATTTGTCTGTCTGTCTGTCTGTCTATCTATAGATCTCTCTATTATTCTGTTTATTATCTGCCTATTTATGCGTCTGTCTATCTATCAATATGTCCACATATCTGTCTATCTACAGTAGAATGCAACAAAACGATGTGAAAAGAAAACATCTGCACTTTGAGTAGTCTCTGCAGCCCAATTAGTCAAATCTGAAGTCTCGTCGATGATGTTTAGGCTAAAATGCCATGCTATTAATATCAGTATCAGTGCTTCAAATTATGTTAAAACCAGGACGTAACATCGTAACAAAATCGGCTCCGAAACGTCAGGACGTGACACTGAAAAACGAGAGCGAGATCATTTTAATTCATTTCATCTCAAACAGTGAGAGGTGAGAGCACAATAGTATAAACTATAAATCATGGAAACGAGTCATATAACATTCTAAGTGTTGTATGCGTTCTGAACTCCAAGGCCTAAATGAGCGAGAGTAGAAGCGCAGGGACATTATGGAGTAAATCCGGCGCAGCGTCACATTTCAGGTTGCTGTCAGTGTGTTGAATCTGTTGGAGTTTCAGCTTGGAGGAGTTAATCTGTCACTGCTGATTTTTACTGCACTGCTTGAACTGCAATGATTTTTCAGTACATTTAAGTATTGACTTTTTTATTGAACACAACTTTCCCTCTGGTGTTTCTGCTGCCACTGACTAAATCTTTCCCAGTTTTTGGAAAGGAAATTAGCTTCAATAACTTATAAGGCAAAAAGAATAAATGATCATCTTTGAATCTACTCTAAAAAAACAGAAACAAATGAGTACCAAAAAAAAACCCCTGAGTCATCATCACGCTTCAGTTGTTGATTCTGTAAGAAGTTGTTCATGAAAAATGAGCTTCATCAGCGAGCACATGCAAACAGCTTGGGAGTCTGCATGCGTCTCTGGACTGCGCTGAAAGTTCCCGGAAACCTTTAGCCTAATTATGTGTCTCCTTTTCAGCAGCAGTCATTCATTACCCAGCACGGGCGCTCAGGCTTCACTGCAGGTTCCGTGTGCACTTTTCTGCCAACTGGATCGCAGGAAAATGCCGTCTACTGTGTGAATTGTAAAGCTTTATACACCATATAACTGCTCCAGTTAAGCTATAACAACCTGGAAATGTTATCACATGACTTCACTTAGATACAGTGTGACTCAGTCAATCAATCAATCAATCAATCAATCAATCAATCAATCAATCAATCAATCAATCAATCAATCAATCAATCAATCAATCAATCAATCAATCAATCAATCAATCAATCAGTCAATCAATCAGTCAATGTGCCTGAATCTCTATCTATCTATCTATCTATCTATCTATCTATCTATCTATCTATCTATCTATCTATCTATCTGTCTGCCTGTATCTATCTATCTATCTATCTATCTATCTATCTATCTATCTATCTATCTGTCTGCCTGTATGTCTGCATCTATCTATCTATCTATCTATCTATCTATCTATCTATCTATCTATCTATCTATCTGTCTGCCTGTATGTCTCTATCTATCTATCTATCTATCTATCTATCTATCTATCTATCTATCTATCTATCTATCTATCTATCTATCTATCTATCTATCTGTCTGCCTGTATGTATCTATCTATCTATCTATCTATCTATCTATCTATCTATCTATCTATCTATCTATCTATCTATCTATCTGTCTGCCTGTATGTCTGCATCTATCTATCTATCTATCTATCTATCTATCTATCTATCTATCTATCTATCTATCTATCTATCTATCTATCTGCCTGTATGTCTGCCTGTATGTCTGCCTGTATGTTTGCCTGTATGTCTCTATCTATCTATCTATCTATCTATCTATCTATCTATCTATCTATCTATCTATCTGTATGTCTGCCTGTATGTCTGCCTGTATGTCTCTATCTATCTATCTATCTATCTATCTATCTATCTATCTATCTATCTATCTATCTATCTATCTATCTATCTATCTATCTGTATGTCTGCCTGTATGTCTGCCTGTATGTCTCTATCTATCTATCTATCTATCTATCTATCTATCTATCTATCTATCTATCTATCTATCTATCTATCTATCGAAATGCCTGTCGGTTAATAGTTAATAATAAAGATATTAATTTTTTTATATTTATATATGACTGTCTATCTCTCTGCCTGTCTCTCAATATGTATGCCTAGCATTTGTCTGTCTGCCTTTCTGTTTATCTATCTATCTATCTATCTATCTATCTATCTATCTATCTATCTATCTATCTATCTATCTATCTATCTATCTATCTTTAATTTCTTTTTTCTATCTAGATTTCAAAAAAGAGCCCAACTTTCCTCACTATATGTAAGTCAGGGTGTTCTCTGGAGCTGCATCAACTAACGTTGTTCTCTGGAGCTGCGAAACTAACTAAGTGTTCTCTAACGCGTACTCCTATCAGTTCTCTCGGCACCTCCATCCTTCTACGCATGACTGCAGCTGCTTCTCCATGTCCTACAGCATCGTATGAAATTACTGCATGATCCGTGTCTTTCCAACATGTGCTAGCTGACAGGGAGTTCTCTCTCACACAGGAAATAAAATCCTCCACGCTCATGTGAACCCCCTCATCGGACAGGAGAGAAATGCAGCTTCAATCACGGCTGCTGTTCCACCTCTGCCACCTCTGCCAAGCGCTTTAATCAAGCTCGAAACAAGCTCAGTGCCTGATCATCACGGTGCCAGTGGAATGCCATGTGGAGCTCGTGGCCAGGTGCATGCAACATCTGGGAATATCCTCAGAACAGCAAACACTGCCAATCACCAGCGTGTTACCGGCATGGCATGAGCCGACTCTATTTGCAGTGTAGCAATGAAATAAGCAGCTGCAGAACAACCGGGATTTCACTTTACTTAATAGAGTTTCATCTGAAAGTGCCAGCTGAGTGTTGAATAAAATCATTCAAAATGGCTGCAAGCTACTTTTATTTACATCATTTAACGCAGTATTAAACATTACATCAGACTGGCAACATCAATCCGATATCTGACCTGAGATTAAAGTTAATCAACTAAATCAACTCCTGATCTGTTCTCTTACCCCATAATAAATTTCCCAAGCTTCTGACCAGCTACGATGAGGGATCACCTAAGTCCATGCTGAAATCTCTCTGATTTGACTCGATTTAGCAAAGTAAACAGTCAGCACTTTTACATCTCCGGTTCCATCGTCCTGAAGTCAATGAGGTTTTAATTTTGGTTAAATGTCTTATTTAAAAGGTCTGTGGTGTCTGAAAAACAAGCTGAAGATATTTCCTTGCTTTATTCTACAACACTATCCGTAATCCTCCACTCGTGATTATTTAAAGCACGGACGTGTCTTAAAAAAAAAAAAAAACAGTTGGCAGATTACAGGTTAGAGGTTAGAGCTGTATGAGACATTAAACGTCATCACGCTAAACAGGAAATCTCATATCCTTTAGCCTGGTTGTGTTAATACTAATAAAACACATCCAGATCTATGAGGGAACGTTATGTTTAAAGCTTCATAGTGATGATGTAAAGTCGTGATAATGGTGGAGTTTGCTTATAGCTTTATAAACTTTATAAGCTTTTTACTTTTTATTGTATTTAGGCTTCAGACTTCAGGAACGCCGTGTGTTCGTGGAGATAATCGTGATGAAACAAACATGTACGAATCATAAACTATTCTTGATCACAGTTTATTTTCTGCAGCGATCCAAAAGCCAGTGTAAAAACCCTATGAGCTTTTTGTCAAGGGGTCCAGAGTGAGGATCATATTTTTTAGTTGGATGACAAAAATACCTCGTCTCTGCAGCACTCTGTTGCTTAGTACTCTGTTCTCCATGTTGTTTTTTCCCCACCTGGACACCAAGATGCTACCTGAGTGCTTAGCTTCTTGATAATTTAAAAGCTTTTATTTAAAAAGCTGTAAAATAATCTTGCTCACCTAACTAGCATGGTTACTTACACTAGCGATGAAGCTTCATAGCGAGTTTTGTGTTTTCTTGGTATTTTAACACACCATTGTTTTACTTTCTGGTTTTTCTTTCATTTGCTATCATTAATCATGATGTTCATTCAGATTGAGGCTCATTTACTCAGTAATGTACACTACGCATGTTTCTCGTCATTTTACACGATTTGGTATACCGATGCCAATATTCGTTATTGATATTGATGAGACGAGCCCTAGAGACAAAGCCCTTTACGGTTATTCGTTATCATAAATTTACCGAACCTTGTATCAGACAAGGTTTTGGTTATGATCCACTGACTTTTATGCTCTGATGGTATGTGAAGTGCGACATTACACATAAATGTTTTGCATAATTTGGAACTCTTGTGTTATCGTGGTGTCATTGACATGAATCGGCATTTTATTGTATCCAAAAGGTTAGACATGAGCATCCTTACAGTATATAAAGTGATCTATTAACAGACCAACACCTCATATTCTATACTATTCTATTTTATACCATACTATTCTATTCTATACTACTCTATTCTGAAGCACTAGACAGAAATATAAGAGCTTATTAAACCCTATGAGCAAAAATAACTGATTTATTTTTGACGCCTGTGAAAGAGCGTTTTAGCTCCGCTGTCTTTCTCTCTTCCATATCAGACTGCGCTAATCCGCTCTTGAAGTGTGTGTGGGTATGTGCCTGCCTTTGTTTGTGTGTTAGTGTGCCTCTTCTTGACAGTGTTTACAATTTGCCTTGCACATCAGAGGATGCGCTGCAGCTGTATGGAGCTGAATCCTGATGCAGGTGTTTGAGACACAAGTGTGTGTGTGTGTGTGTATGTGTGTGTGTGTGTGTGTGTGTGTGTGTGTGTGTGTGTGTGTGTGTGTGGTAGCCTGACAAGATGGTTTTGTTCATCACGCTGCCCGCTGTAATAGCCTGTCACCTCAGAGTATCACTAAGCACAAACCCCTCCCCTGCTTATGGTTTATATTGGAACCAGCCACAGATGACACATTTCCCTTCATTTAAAAGCTGTACGTCAAAATAACATATTCACACGTCATTTCCTTACATTTCTAGAGACAGCACGCCTTACAAGCGTATTCTTGTTTAACATAAACGCTCTACAGACTTGGCCTGTTTATGATCAAGGTGAGACTTAGCTTTATTAAAGGCATGAGTCATAAAGCTCATTTCAGTACTGACTAACCGATTTCTAATCGCAACAATCTTTTCTTCCTGACAAACTTTCCAAGTACAGAAGTCTAGAAAACCTACTGAATAAAAGGATAATGAGTATCAAACACCTTGCTCTTATAGACTCCTCCCAAGTCAATAATGATTTGAATTATTGCTTTAACCTTGAAGAAAATCGATAGACTAGAGCTGAAAATTGGAATTGAAATTGATTTAGCTGCTTCTCACACACACACACACACACACACACACACACACACACACACACACACACACACACACACACACTTCACTGTATATCTTAAAGAAAAGAAGAAGGAAAAAACAAAGAGAATAGAACAATGTCCCTGATCATTTGACTTAAACGATGAAATGATGGAAAAAAGTTCTAATATTTAGAGTTACTTCAGACCAAAGGTTTGCTCATTCGTATCAAGTTCCAATAAAATACAGAAAGGTGGAAAGCCTGATCCGATCCCGGTGGATTTTTCCACCAATTACGAAATTAGACTTGAAATGGTGACTCGGAAAGGAAAAAGATTCACAGTGAAAATAAAATAACGATGAGAAATACCATCAGCTGCTTGATAAAAAATAATAATCCATTATACCTTATATGCAGCAACATGTCTCATAACAAGATATATGAGCGGAGACCTCCTAATATAGTTAATAATAATAATTATACTTATGAAAATGAATTTTTTCCAGAAAAATTAAATTTTTTTTATTATACACTGATTTATTCTGTGGAAAATAAACACAGAGAACACATTAACAGGTGCTCTGAGACTGATAGATGCGCTTCATAGTGCTTTATGAGTCGATCTTGTCTTATTGGAGTTACATGTAGATTTAGATTCCTAATAATAATAAAAAACCAGAGGTGACAGTGTCGAAGGAAAAAACAAAAAAACTCCCTAAGACGACAGACAGGGATGACTAAGAATCAACGACAGGTTGTATTCGAACTCAGCTTTCTGGTGCGTTATGCTCATCAGATAAAGCTCTAAAGACCTAGTGCCCAGGGAGCTCGGACTCACCCTCCAGTTCATCTTCAGGTAGGTTGACCGGTGTCCCGTACGAGAGGATGTCCGGGATGGTGCAGATCCCGCGGTACATCAAAGTGGAAGTGACTGGGTGCATGGGCATGTCTGCGCGCAGTCCCGATCTTCATATATGACCTCAAAGTCCGCGCCGCGACAACTTTTCCTCCACTTCCTCTTCAACGCTGCTCAGTGCAGCCACTCCGCAGACGAGGAGAGTGCAGACAGAACAAACCGAGTGGCTCTCCTCCTCTCCTCGGTGGAGAACAAGGCGCACAGAGCTCTGAAGCGAGGGACAATAAGGCGCATTCCTCTCACACACGGCGCGCGCTGTAGAGCTGTCCGCGGTCCTTACGCGCCGCGCGCGCGACGATCCTGAAATAACAAACTGTTTTCATCGCTAGGATTAATCACTAGCGTCTATTTTTATTCACGTTGGCTCTGAATACATAGTTACCTGCTCAAGGTGACTGAGGTGCGCATCACTGGAGTTGTTTTTTGCAATACCGTTTTCTCACTCGTTGCCAAGGCGACGCGTGAAGGCGGTCCTCTTCTATTACCATATTGCCTCTTATTAGCCACTGGATGCACGCAGTTGCTAACTTCTCACCCTTTTTTTTTTGCACAGTCACAAACGCTAAAGATAAAGATTTTCAGCTGGATTAGTGCTAAATAATTCTTCTACACCAAAGCTGTGGATGTTCCCACATGGATACGCTAAAGATTTGTTATTCCCATGAAAAAAATATGTACACTTACTTCTGTGGATAATTTCATCTGGACAGTAGATTTGTACCTAAAATCTGCTGCTGTAATCATGTACAATCAGCCAGGACTCTTACTTAGCAGTCTGATCATTCTGAACACCGTGTCGCCAATCCATCACTGAACACCATGTCACAAATTCATCACTGAACATCATGTCACCAATCCATCACTGAACACCATGTCACCAATCCATCACTGAACACCATGTCACCAATCCATCACTGAACACCATGTCACCAATCCATCACTGAACACCATGTCACCAATCCATCACTAACATCATGTCACCAGTCCATCACTGAACGCCATGTCACCAATCCATCACTAACATCATGTCACCAATCCATCACTGAACACCATGTCACCAATCCATCACTAACATCATGTCACCAATCCATCACTGAACACCATGTCACCAATCCATCACTAACATCATGTCACCAGTCCATCACTGAATGCCATGTCACCAATCCATCACTAACATCATGTCACCAATCCATCACTAACATCATGTCACCAATCTATCACCGAACACCATGTCATGAATCCATCACTAACATCATGCCACTAATCCATAACTGAACACTATGTCACCAATCCATCACTGAACACCATGATAAATAATCTGTCACTGAACACCGTGTCACCAATCCATCACTAACATCATGTCACCAATCCATAACTGAACATGATGTCACCAATCCATCACTGAACACCATGTCATGAATCCATCACTAACATCATGTCACCAATCCATAACTGAACATGATGTCACCAATCCATCACTAACCTAACATAATGTCACAAATCCATCAACTGAACACTATGTCACCAATCCATCACTGAACACCATGATAATAATCTGTCACTGAACACCGTGTCCAATCCATCACTAACATCATGTCACCAATCCATAACTGAACATGATGTCACCAATCCATCACTGAACACCATGTCATGAATCCATCACTAACATCATGTCACCAATCCATAACTGAACATGATGTCACCAATCCATCACTAACCTAACATAATGTCACAAATCCATCACTGAACGTTATGTCACCAATCCATCAATGAAGGTCATGTCACCCATTCATCACTGAGCATCATGTCACCAAATCAATCATTGAACATCATGTCACCAATTCATCACTGAACAATTTTTGGAAACCCCAAAAAGACAACATGCAGACAGTGACCGTAATCCTGGATCTGTGACAGTAAGTTGACAGTAATCCTGGATCTGTGATATCTAAACTATATTATTGTATACTATAATTTCTACTCAGAACTAAGGACTAGTTGGTGTAATTTGGAAGTTTCTGGAACAATGTGAACAATCTGAATACATCCAATCCAGGAGTAACACATCTGCAGTCCAATCGAGTGCAGATGTTAGCTCGCTCTCAATCGACTGCATATTAATTTTACATTTACATAATTTAATTTGGCTGATGCTTTTATATAAAGTGACTTACAGTTGAAAGTGGATACAGCTGAGCATATAAAGGTTAAGAGTCTTGCTCACGGTCCCAACATTGGTAATTTGTTTCCTTCCTTTAATTTGGACAGCCGAGCATTGTATTGTTAGTTTGATGTTTGACACTTGCCAGTATTTGACCTTTTTTAAAATTACAATTTTTTTGTAATCAGTAACACATTTCTGTCCATTTTATTGCAACACAATAGCCTACTTACAGAAAAATGCTGGCAAAAATGTGCCAGGATTGAAACTTGCAATCTCTTTATGATGCCACCATCATCACTTATTGGGAGTCAAGTGATGTCATGATGTCTCTCTCTCCTGTCAGTCATAGTGCCAGTAGCCAATCGTGTACATCTGTGAGCTCGTACGTCGTATGTGGAAGAGGGAGATGTTGCATTGCCCCGTAATGCAGAATGATCAGCAGTTCAAAATCATGTCTTCACATGTCTTTCAGGAAGCTTGTGCTTGATTTTGGCTTTTCTGGTTGTTATAACTATCGTATGATAGTGGAGCTGGTTAGTGGGTTGGAATTGGAACAATTGTGAACAAATATGGTGTAAAAAAAGCAGTCTGATAGTAAAGGGAGCTTGGAATAAATGCACAGTTTAATGACTACTTTCATTCTGGTGTGTTAAAGCATAAAATTCAACAAACTGTTCTAGACTCTGGTGCTGCATGACCACAGCTGTCAAATCGAATTGAATATATTCCAGTCCAATCACTGGTTTAAATCAAATTCGCTATAAACAACCCCAAACTGTAAGTGAATTATATCACAACTTAATTATTCCTCAAGCCCAAGGACATTCTATCTGGACCCAATGTGATTACAAATAACAACAGAGGGTGTGACTCAACCTGGCAGTGTTTTGAGAGCCCTACTAGAACAATAGAGGTGCGAATAATGATCCGGCATTGCTTCAGCTCTTTGTGAACAGATATTATAGTGTCTTGATCTACATAATTAAAACGTGAACGATTTCCATTGGACGCTTTCTCGGTCCAGTCCTCAGGGAGCTCTCGTCTGGCCTGACCGTCGCTCCGTTCCAGCTATACAGATGGACCAGGCCAGCTAATGCTGCAGAATTCTGATGCCACGTCTCAGGTCTTAGTTTTTGTAATATATAAAGATTTTTATTTGGTTGATAAGGACACTTCTTTCTCAGTCCAAACACTTAACATGCCACAATGTAATGTTTTACTTTTGTTCCATTCACAATGTACATTCACATCCTCTATTCTCAGACATTATAGATGCAACCTAATTTTTGCACATTTTGTACTTAAAGCAATATCCTACACTGTTCTACAAAAAAAAAACCCTACTGGCTTTTGGTTTTTAATATTTGACAAATATTATTGTAGTATGTGGCAGCGTGATTTAGTGGTGGGATGAGGAGGAGGGAGAGGATGAGCTGAAAAAGTGATGTTTATGTCCTATTTATGTCTTCTTACTCTCTCTCTCTCTCTCTCTCTCTCTCTCTCTCTCTCTCTCTCTGTCTACCTCTCTCTCTCTCTCTCTCTCTCTCTGTCTGTCTGTCTCTCTCTCTCTCTCTCTCTCTCTCTCTCTCTCTCTCTCTCTCTCTCTCTCTCTCTCTCTCTCTCTCTGAGAAGGAAGCTGAGATTGTGTGTGGCCGCAAGCAGAGTAAAGCTGATTAGCAGGATAAGCGACGAGTGCAGAAAAGCTGCACTTCTGTTTGTTTAAATTTTCCGGTGCTGCCTGCTAGCCACGCCAACGGGCATGGGCATCAACAAATAAAATCCTACGTGTATTCTTCTACTGGCTCTGATCTGGACTTCAAGCAGTGTGCTGATGAGATTTATTGATTCTGTTGGATATAATAATGTTGTGCAACCGCAGGCAAAATATATTCTACATTAAATGATATAAAACGTATAAATTGACTCTTTTTCTTTACCCAAAATATTGTTCGATTCAGTGCCTATCCCAGGAAAAGTGAGAGCGATATGGGAATACACCCTGGATAAGAAAGCAGATCTTTTTTTGTATAAATTCCCACATGAAGCACCGTGACCTGAGACCCTGAAGCTTAGAAGCAGCAATGCTACCGTAAATCAATTGATCTGGTTATAAAGCAATAGTGCAAGCAACAAACCCAATTTTCTGCCACGTTAGACAGCAATTCGAATCCCCACATGAACCGACTGGTACTGTGTCTAAAATAATACCCCGCTGCTTATTCCTTACCAACAGAGTTATTGGGTTATCCGTATACGTATATTATTTAGTTGTGTCTCTCACTTATTGCAGTGCATCATGGGGGTTTATAAGAGCACAGTTCACAGTTATGCTACAAAAACAAAATACAAACAAAGCACACATAATGTGCACTTTTTTTGGCCACACCATGGGAATGTGAAAAAACATATTTTTCCAAAGAACCCTTTAGGAACTGTGGCTCATTGAGCTTACACATCAAGGTCAAGGTCAAGGACCTTTACTGTCATTTCAACCATATATAGCTGTTGCAGTACATAGTGAAATGAGACAACATTTCTCCAGGATCATCATGGTGCTACATAAAACAAAGACAGGGCTAAGATAGATAGATAACTACTTAAAAACCTTTTCTAGAACTTTAACCACACAGATTATGTCAATTATATTAAGTTCTTTCAAATTGCTTATGAGAATATTACGAAATATTGGTGATATATGAAGCGTTTGTTTTGGAATAAAGAGCTGTCTTGAAAATCAGAAACTCATTCATTTGTTTATCTTCTTCTTCTTTCGGCTTTTCCCTTCAGGGGTCGCTACAGAGAATCATCTCTCTCCACCTATCCCTATCTTCTGCATCCTCAACACTTGCACCCACTAGCTTCATATCCTCATTAATTACATCCATAAACCTCTTCTTTGGCCTTCCTCTTTGCCTCCTGCCTGGCAGCTCCATGTCCAACATTCTCCTACCAATATACTCACTCTCCGTCCTCTGAACTTGTCCAAACCATCTTAATCTGGCCTCCCTAACTTTGTCCCCAAAAATGCCCAACATGAGCTTTCCCTCTGACGTAGTCGGTCCTAATCCTGTCCTATCTTGTCGCTCCCAAAGAAAGCCTCAACATCTTCAGCTCGGCTACCTCTAGTTCTGACTCCTGTCTCTTCATTCATTTGTTTATACCGACTGAAAATGTCCCATAAGTCAATTTTTATACTGGTGGGTTGATATAATGGCAGTAAAAATGGTTAAAAGTGTGTGTTTGAGGTCGCTGTTTTGATGTAAAAAAGATTTTAGTCGGTATGGTAAACATTTGTTTTATACGTATCTATAGACAAAACTCTAGACAAAAGAGCTCTAGATTTAAGTTTCTATCTAAGCATACACTCACTCACTCATTCTCTACCACTTATCCGAACTACCTCGGGTCACGGGGAGCCTGTGCCTATCTCAGGCGTCATCGGGCATCAAGGCAGGATACACCCTGGACGGAGTGCCAACCCATCACAGGGCACACACACACTCTCATTCACTCACACACTCACACACTACGGACAATTTTCCAGAGATGCCAATCAACCTACCATGCATGTCTTTGGACCGGGGGAGGAAACCGGAGTACCCGGAGGAAACCCCCGAGGCACGGGGAGAACATGCAAACTCCACACACACAAGGTGGAGGCGGGAATCGAACCCCCAAACCTGGAGGTGTGAGGCGAACATGCTAACCACTAAGCTCATAGGGTTTACAGTTTTAGCAAAAAATCCAAAGCAAGAGTGGGAAAATAACTTTATGATCATTATGACTTAAAACGAACCCCATTCTCATCTAGTAACACCGAAAAGAGCAATTTTTGATACCAAGCTCAAGCTGAACCGCAAAAAATCCCCTGCGTTTTAGTGACCTGACAGGAAAATTGTTACGTACAGTATGAGAACGTCGGAAGAGATTATTTTTTTTTTTTTTTATAAACAAGCAGCCATTATTCACTCAGACACAATTTTCAGTATTCAGTTGAATATTTTTCTCCCTTTGGTTGTCACATTTGGTGAAATATTTGCAAGCAGGTGTTCGTTCCCCCTCGACAATGCCACCACAAACACAAATCATTTTTAAAATCTGCTCCTGACACGGAAACCTCTTTCACCCAACGCTTGGCTGTGTTCTCTGAGCCAGATGTATGTTATTAGAGTAGAATTTCTAGCTGTGATGGATTTGTGGCCTGAAAATGATCCTATTGTGGTTCCCACCTGTGGACTTCGGGATGGTGCTGTGGGACACAGGTGCACCAATGAAGACCTGATGGACTATTATGATCAGAGCCGAGTTTCTGTCTTTGTCTTTGTCTCGGTGGCTGTAAGATACGGACTGTGGTACGGTCTGTGTTTTCTTCTCCAAGCTGATGGATGGACCTTGCTTGCGGGTTTATATACATGCATGCACACACACACGCACACACACAGAGATATAATATGAGAAGGAAGGTCTATTCACTGTCACTCAAAAAGCTACCCTGTACAGTCCTCTCTTTATCACTCATTCTCTTCTCCACATCTCTCTTTCTATTCCTTACTCTCTGACTTTCTGACAGCAGGCGGTCTCTCTCGGCTGCTCCGGCTATCCTTTGAGGACGGGCTCCCCCCCTTTGACAGTGCGATAAAGGCAAAGGATGTGCAGGTGAAAAGCAATGAGGGGTGGTGAAGGAGAAATAAAACCCCATGCCTGTCATATTTAGGATCCCTAAAGTCCTGAAAGAATGAGGCTAAAACCCTAAGGTCAGAATTTCAATGCTGTTTATATTTGGATGACAGGTTCGGCTTGGATAATGAAGAAAGAAAAGATGGAAAAACATAAAAATATGTATTATTAAATACAGAAAAATGTATATAGAGGTATAGAAATAAAGTATCTATCTATCTATCTATCTATCTATCTATCTATCTATCTGTCTGTCTGTCTGTCTGTCTCTCTGTCTCTCTGTCTGTCTGTCTCTGTCTGTCTGTCTGTCTGTCTCTATCTATCTATCTATCTATCTATCTATCTATCTGTCTGTCTGTCTGTCTGTCTGTCTGTCTCTATCTGTCTGTCTGTCTGTCTCTATCTGTCTGTCTGTCTGTCTGTCTGTCTCTATCTGTCTGTCTGTCTGTCTGTCTGTCTCTGTCTGTCTGTCTCTATCTATCTATCTATCTATCTATCTATCTATCTATCTATCTATCTATCTATCTATCTGTCTGTCTGTCTGTCTATCTATCTATCTATCTATTATTAATTTATTATTAGCTTTACCTTAGTGCCAAAGACACTACCTTTTTAATTTTTTTTTGTAGAAACATCTCTACACATTTAGGAACATACCTTTATTTACACACAGCTAGTCACAGGTTGACACACAATTATAACAATTCCTACACACCATTCATATACGCAAATCCGTTTTCCCCTTGTGCCCTATGAGCTGCTAATTTAAGTACAATATTTAAGGAGCAGGAAGCCATTTGGGATACGGAACGGTCTCTAAGCCGGCGATCACCGTTACCATAGAAACAGCTGTAAATAAGGTTGTGTGAGAAATCCCAGACAGAGCTGTAAATAAGGCTGTATGACCTCACTTCCTTACTTGTTATGAAGGAACATGTGAGCTCATTAAACTAAGACTTTTGTTTTGTTTTTTTATATTTTTTTATTTGGTTTTAATTTCACATTCTCATTTTTTGTTCAGTTTTGCTATCGATTTCAAATCTTTGCAGGATGAACAGACAGGTTTATTGTGGCTCTCGGTAATCAAGTAGATAGTTGTTGACTGAGAATAATCGCCTTCAAGTGTTGCCAAGTGGAAAGACAGACATTACTAGAAAGAGTTTAGCTAGAAAGGCCACATGTTAATACATGAATTGCTCTGTTCTGAACAAACCCTAAATGCTTTAACTAAAAAAATCAGCTTTCTCATTTCAAAGTAATATTTTTACTGATTCGGGACGAACTCCAGACGTGCATCTTCCTCCATCCGTATTATTGCAATCCATATTAAGTACTGTATTGGCACTTTCCAGCAATGACAAACATTCCCAACAAAAGCAGCCTCTTAGCCACAGCAAAGTTGTTGCTGTAACCTTCTCTGCAATTCACAAGGCACAAAAAGCCCTCACTACGGGGCCATTTGTTCAAAAGGTCAGCCGGCACTGCACCCATCAATAACACCTAGAGGACTTAAAGCCATGGCCGAGACACATGCTGAGTAATGAACTGCTCATAGAATCTGTCTTTGGCAGGGATAAATGCCCCGAGAGTGTTGCAGGTCATGTATTGAGTTTTGATCACTGTAGAGGGCAGCGTTGAGCTCAGACGCTGTCCCTACTGAGTTTGGCGTAAGCTATAAACACTTTCGCCAGTGACTGGAGAGGTGAATTACAGTAGAGTCTTATATCACCACTGCTTTTATGACTCACATACCCACACTCTACAATCTATTTCTGACTTGCTAAATTGACATATATATATGTGTGTGTGCTAGAAATGACTCACTATTACAGTAGCTGTCACAGCTGGGCATTAGTCATCATTCATTTTATTCATTCATTCATTTTCATTACTTGTCAAGGTGTCAACAAATTAGGATTTAGATGGTACAGTACATGTGTGCTACTTGTTTCATGAGTGTGAACAATGTTATTATATGGGGTTTACAACACGTTTTGTGTTTTGATTGTTTTTAATTCACTTTAACAGAACATTTGGGTTGCCAGAACTTACTATCATTTGGAATCAACATGTTTTTTTTTTTTTCTGAACTGAGTTATATAGTACAATACAGTGTAATTGTGTAAGTAGCAATGTTTTAGTTGTTTTCTCCATAAGAATATGTCAAATAATTAATGATAATTAACATTTTGGGTCACAGTGGCTTAGTGGTTAGCACGTTCGCCTCACACCTCCAGGGTCGGGGTTCGATTCCCGCCTCCGCCTTGTGTGTGTGGAGTTTGCATGTTCTCCCCATGTCTCGGGGGTTTCCTCCGGGTACTCCGGTTTCCTCCCCGGTCCAAAGACATGCATGGTAGGTTGATTGGCATCTCTGGAAAATTGTCCGTAGTGTGTGATTGCGTGAGTGAATGAGAGTGTGTGTGTGTGTGTGCCCTGCGATGGGTTGGCACTCCGTCCAGGGTGTATCCTGCCTTGATGCCCAATGACGCCTGAGATAGGCACAGGCTCCCCGTGACCCGAGGTAGTTCGGATAAGCGGTAGAAGATGAATGAATGAATGAATGAATGAATGAATAACATTTTGTGTGATGTGTCCTCAGCATACCTTCTAAACAAACGTTCATCCTCCTTCCCCACCAGTTAATACATATTATTAGTTCAGGCTGATGGTATGTTGGAATGGAGTGTTAAAAATAGATCTAATCTTCTACAACCTGCAACCACACTATGGACCACATCAGTGAATCCATCTTACAAACTAACCCTGAGGGGTGCTCAGGGGTGCTAACACAGTTCAGTGGTTCAGCCAGTCCATCACCACAGTGACAGGACACTTCAGAGCCACAAACACACATCTATCAGTCGATCCATCTATTTATGTCCCATGTATCCTAAGCAGGGATGTGGGGTATCTGGAGTCTATCCCAGGGGACTTGGGGCACAAGGTACAAGACACTCAACATATAGTGCCAACTCATTACAGGGCACAATCTCACAGCTACACACTCACAAAATACAGACAACTTAAACATGTCAATCATGTCTTTGGACTCAGGAAGAAAAGTACCTGGAGGAAACCCCCGAAACATGGGGAAAACATAACAAGTGAAGAATTAGGAATCAAACCCCCAACCCCAGAGAAAAGAGGCAAACGTGCAAACAACATAGCCATTTGCCCCATTCAAAGGACCCAAAGGACTTTTGCAAGACCAAAATCTTAAGCATGGTATTGAAAGCAGAAAAAAAAATTTGCATTCTTTATATTTGTAAAATAAGAGCATACTTGTGTGCCTCAAGGGTACATATTATGGACTTGAGCACAGGTTTGCACAAGTTTCGCATGCTCTCATTCAGGCCATATTCCTGCCGAATGCCCAGAGATCTGGAGCTCTGGAGCTCACCCCAACAAGGATGAAGCAGATCCTTAAGATCCTGAAGAAGATCCTGTAGCTGATCCTAAAGCAGATCCTAAAGAAAAATTAATGTGTATATAGTTTGTACACACACCACACAAGAAAGTGTACAAGAAAGACAGTGTAGTGCTATAAAGGGTAGAAGGGTAAATGCAGTGACCTACTGAACAAGACTAAATTAAACTGCAATGCCACTCTTGCGCACAGGGTTACGGGTGAAGTTTATAGAAGATTAGAAGAAACAACAGTAGATTTGTCAGTGGAACAATAAAAACACGAGGCTATGTTTGATTTGCCAGGAGACCAACTGAAGGTATAATACGTCAGCTCCAGGAGCACTGCCGTATCCCGGGGGTTGTTTTTTAAGGAGCTAGCTGAGCTGGTCCTAAAAGATGACAGGTCCAGATACCCAGGGCAGACAATTTCATATCATGAGAGGAAAAAATTTACTAAAGCATTGATGAAAGACAAAAACAAAGCTACCAAGAAGAGCTAGTAGTCCACATTATCAATCGCCATAATTATACCCTTCTAGTAGGTACACCAAAAGTCATTATCAATAGCTGACACTCTTACACCTGAAATATGAGGGGGAAGAAGAAAAAAATCCAAGAGCTTTTCTTTTCTCACTTACCATTTTCAAGTAACTTTCAATGTACTATTAATGAGAAATCTGATATACTGTAGTAGTACTGCAAGCATTAGATTAAGTCCCAGAATGCAATGCAGTTATACGATGCAATCTATGTTGGCAACCTACAAGATGACCAGTGTGTTGGCAGCAACATTAGCATGAATGTTGAAATTTAGGAAGCTGATCTGTTTCAGCAGGGTGTACAGATAGTTAGCAAAGCTGGACAGACTGAAGAACTAAAGCACCGCTGCATCGTAGGTGAAGGTAAAGATAAAGCAAGGGCTATATCAGTGATTCACAGCACTGTGGATAATGTAAGAAACAGACAAGCAATGTTAAAATATTGGTGGAAAATTTAATGCAGAATTTCAAGTAAATCTTGGGGGGGCACGATGGCTTAGTGGTTAGCACGTTCGCCTCACACCTCCAGGGTTGGGGGTTCGATTTCCGCCTCCGCCTTGTGTGTGTGGAGTTTGCATGTTCTCCCCGTGCCTCGGGGGTTTCCTCCGGGTACTCCGGTTTCCTCCCCGGTTCAAAGACATGCATGGTAGGTTGATTGGCACCTCTGGAAAAATTGCCCGTAGTGTGTGATTGCGTGAGTGAATGAGAGTGTGTGTGTGTGCCCTGCGATGGGTTGGCACTCCGTCCAGGGTGTATCCTGCCTTGATGCCCGATGACGCCTGAGATAGGCACAGGCTCCCCGTGACCCGAGGTAGTTCGGATAAGCAGTAGAAAATGAGTGAGAGAGTGAGAAGTAAATCTTGGTCCATTCTAAAAATTAATATACAGTATACTGTATATAATGCAGTACTTTTTATAATTATGCACGATGTACGGGTCATGCTGTTATTGAAAAACAATCAAATTGATTGACTGTAGTAATGATCAATAAACTGGCGCCCACTCTGTTTTTAAAACACGAGCAGCAGTAATGGGAGTATAATAGTGGAGCTGGCTGATACGTTCGCCTCATAGTTCATTAGCGATCACCTCCGCACATTTTGTATTCAGGACAAGCTGCATCTCATCTCGTTGTTCACCTGCTGGCGCTTCTCCACTCTGCCTTCAACATCCATCAGCCTGGAGGTGATGAGAGTGTGAGCATTAATGTTTATGCTAGTGGGCTCTCCATCTTCTTCTCTCTATACATCTCTATCTCTCTCTTTCTCTCTCTCTCTCTCTCTCTCTCTCTCTGTCTAATGACATAGGCTGCCTGCAAGCTTTTTAAATAGCTATCCTACATGTGGCCTGAAACCTGCCCTAGAGTCAGCTACAGCAGAACGAATGCTGTGAATGCTGCACATCGTAGCTTTTAAAGAAGGAGATGGTAGAAGGAAACAGTAAAAGTCTTTAGTTAAAAAAAAATAAATAAATAAATTCAACAAAGGCAGAAGCTTCATCAGGTTGATCCTGTCCTTTGTTCCTTTCACAATTTAAAGCTACGCGTATGCACGTCGGAATAAAGTGCCCTCGAAAACATGGTTTTTAAATATCCATTTTGTTTCTGGTAATTTAGTCTGATTATATGCGAGGGACAAATCATAAATCCGTTAGCACTAATGGACTGTCCCGTGTTCTGGGTTGGTGTGAAGTAGAACTAGAAGCTAATGGAATGGAATAACATTAAAAGTACAGAGAGTTAGTTAACTCCTTAAATGCATTAACCCTTTTTACCAGTACACTGGTGAATCAACTTATGGGACATTTTCAATCAGTATAAATAAATGAATGAGTTTCTGTCTGTGAGTCTGATATAAAATGAGTCAGGACTCATTACACTGAATTTTATTGGTTGAAGATAAACACTAATAAGCACGAATGGGTTAATATCAACATTTACTTTGAATAGATACATTGGTGTGGAAAAAAATATCGTCACTGTCGGGCGGAATCCTCGTATCTCCAAAACCGTTATTTTTCAGGAAATGAAAAAAACGCCGTACCTTATCTGCAGTGCACAGGGTTTAGTCCGCGTTGCAGTGGATTGTCTTGCGCTAAATTCCTGTCCTCAGACGAGCACCAGAACTAGCGGGGGTCAAGATTTTTTTTTCTTTGAGCCCAGTGTTTTGAAGACATTTACCTCAGAAGACGTGTTGATTCGTTGCGACTCTTCTTGAGGAGAAATATGCCGTGAAGCTCTCCCACGGAGTGAGGAAGAGGTGGACAGTTGAAGTGTCCAATGGAGTTATGAGATTTGCGCTTAAGCTATTTTCAAGACTTTAGATTAGTTAATAACTTGTAAAAAATAACAGACCCACGTGGGGACTGACCAATAGCATCGATATGTGAAAAAATACGAAATTGACCAAATTTGGACATACGAGGTTTCCGCCCGACAGGAATCTTATCATCACATCCACTCGTCATTGATTATTGTCCTATAAAAGATAAAAGTGAACCGGGATTGAACACAAACACTCCAATGAACGTTTCAGCTCAGTCGTTGTTCATCGGGCTATATTAGAATTCAGTAAATGACTTCTATGCATTACACAAAATCTTAAAACATAAGACTTTCTCCTATAAACAAATCCCTTTTTCTTTCTTTCACAGGGCCAAACAATTCCAATAAAATTTGGCTGACCTCGTTTAATGAAAGGCAGTCCTCATAACAGCAAGGCATTAAAAGCAATTTGCCTTCTTACTTATTCCCAAATGGACTCGGTCCACAAAAACGAGAACATTCTGGATGTCCGTATAATTGAATCTTCTCGACGTAATGGAGACATCGTCTATCGGAGACATTTCTATTTACATAAGCACGACTCTAAAGCCGGCTCGTGATATCACTGCAGACTGAATTAATGGAGTATGTTGAAAACATTCGAATAATAAAACCATAATCTTTTTAAAACGTTACATTAGTAGAAAAATCTTTGGGCTGTGATCGAATAGCATACATGTTTGGATGATGGCAATTTAATTTGCTATGTGCCTTGAGTATTTTTCTTCCAGACAATAATTTCCTGTCTAATTCACTGATTAATCATCACACTATTGTTTTCCGACAGCTGAAAATGAGTTTGCAGAATGTACTTTTAAATTATGTGATTTTTTTTTTTTCTTTTCTTTTCTTTGTCAGATTGAAGGGTTCTTTTTTCTTCTTTTTTTCAAGCCCGTCAGATTTGGAGATTTGTTTAAGATTCCAACAGTTTATTTTCTTCCAATAGCTTTTTTTAATCTTTCTTTTTTATCTATCATGAAAAGACAAACAAATGACAAAAAAAAGGCAAAATAAAATAAGCTCTAAAACCTCTAATACAAGTCTAAACACAACACATACCAAGATGGATGAACTTCAAATGTTCATTGATAAAGCAAATTTTTTTTATACATAGAGATAAAATGGGGGGGCACAGTGGCTTAGTGGTTAGCACGTTCGCCTCACACCTCCAGGGTCGGGGTTCGATTCCCGCCTCCACCTTGTGTGTGGAGTTTGCATGTTCTCCCCGTGCCTCGGGGGTTTCCTCCAGGTACTCCGGTTTCCTCCCCTGGTCCAAAGACATGCATGGTAGGTTGATTGGCATCTCTGGAAAATTGTCCATAGTGTTTGAGTGTGTGAGTGAATGAGAGTGTGTGTGTGTGCCCTGCGATGGGTTGGCACTCTGTCCAGGGTGTATCCTGCCTTGATGCCCGATGACGCCTGAGATAGACACAGGCTCCCCGTGACCCGAGGTAGTTCGGATAAGCGGTAGAAAATGAGTGAGAGAGTGAGAGAGAGATAAAATGCTGCATCATAATGAATAATTGAATAAAGTCACAAATGCTTTTTCAGACCTTACTTAAAAACGAATATTATAACGTTATTCTAAACCTGAGTCGTTTCCTAGGCAGCACTTTATTTGCTCCTTTGTGTCTGTAAATTTTTAAATTTTCGTCTGTTTTGTCGTGTCAATGTTCAGCATTGACTGTCTTTGTCATGTCCCACTCCACAGTGGTGGTTTATATAAAGCTCATGGCTTTGAAAGTCAGGGCTTTAAGAATTTGTAGTGTTTCATAAATATTTCTGTTTATATCTATCTTACTAGGGGCAGTATATTAATAGAAAAGTTAAAAAAAAATGTTTCTTTTTTCTTTCTCCCAAGTGCTTGTTCATAAGCATCTAAAATTGGAAGGTGTTTATCTTCAACCACTAATATTCTGTGTCAGAAAAAAATACACGTCTCGCACTGAAAGCCAAAAGAGTCCTGATTGAAAATGTCTGATAATTTAAAAAGCCGAGAACATCCTAAATTATTCATCTGTTTTACTGTATTGTATAATGGAAAGCTGTTGCAAACTGTGACTGACACTGGGGACTCATTCCATTAAATTCCATGCTTCAGAAATCTGAGTCGGGCCGACAAACAAAACAAATACAAAACTAACGTGTAGCCAATAAGCAGAAAGGGGCGTGTCTTGTCAATATGGGTGGAGAGAGTGTTCAGTGCGCATGTGTGACATTAGCAGAAAGTGGTTTTAACATTGACATGGAGGATAAAAACAAAGAAAGAAAGAGAAGAAAGACTTACGATAAGGTAAGAAGTAGGACGTGTTAATATAGGATCAGCTTTCCAGCGCTGGAGAGAACTGAAGGAGCAGGAAGTTGGTCACATATTCACAGATTGGAGCTTCTCGAGTCAATAACTCCTGAGCTAAACGCTGTTACTACACAAATAACACCTCTTTTCTATCGTAGTAATGTAGAGACGCAGCTACAACCGTGTTTTGTGTAGTAACAGCGTTTAGCTCAGGAGTTATTGACTCGGGAAACTCCAATCTGTGAATATGCGGCCGACTTTACTTAAGACGCCGAGGCGCTTTTTTCCTTCTCGATAGGTGAGTAACGTTGGTTTTGCTTTGTTACACAGAACTAATATATCGTCGCTGTCGGGCGGAAACCCTGTATGTCCAAATTTGGTCAATTTCATATTTTTTCACATATCGATGCTATTGGTCAGTCCCCACGTGGGTCTGTTATTTTTACAAGTTACTAACCAATCTAAAGTCTTGAAAATAGCTTGAGCGCAAATCTCATGACTCCATTGGACACTTCAACTGTCCACCTCTTACTCACTCCGTGGGAGAGCTTCGCGGCATATTTCTCCTCAATAAGAGTCACAACGAAATCAACACGTCTTCTGAGGTAAATGTCTTCAAAACACTGATCTCAAAGAAAAAAAATCTTGACCCCCGCTAGTTCTGGTTCTCGACTGAGGACAGGAATTTAGCGCAAGACAATCCACTGCAACGCGGACTAAACCCTGTGCACTGCAGATAAGGTACCGCGTTTTTTTAATTTCCTGAAAAATAACGGTTTTGGAGATACGAGGATTCCGCCTGACAGAGACGATATGCCTTTGTCCTTTACATGATTATGCTTGTGTGTCATTTTTGCTTGTTTGTTTATCTGCAATCGTATTGTTCTTCCCTTCAGCTATGATAAAGACACATTTCTTTCCATTAGTTGCCTGGATTACGTATGTATGTGTGGGCGGAGCTATAAATAAGGGGTGGGACCCATTTGGGTTAGGGGCATGTTTGTTTTGGTGATTTCAAATGTCAACATCAGCTTTCAAACAACGGAGACCCCACCTTTAAATAAACACCACCTTACACTTCCATTTAAGATTTAATGCAGTGTGTACATTGTAATAAATGAAAATAAATCTTGAAATGAAATGAATTAAAGTTATTTTCTGACCAATCGGATTTGAGAATTCAGCAGATCACAATGCTCAAACACTGTGATGCTAATGTTTCATAGAGTTCATTTATTCATTCATTCATTTTCTCAGGCGTCATCGGGCATCATTAAATATGTGGGAACTTAGAGCCCGTCTCCAAGTCGGCACATATCAGGGTGAATTATACTGATATACTTTATAATACTTTTATACTATATAATTGTTACTTAAACATAATTTACTGATAGCACTAACATTAATACGAATTAAAACAATGGGAAAGCTCCTCAGACCTGGATGAGAATGAGCAAACTTCTTTATTGTGGTCAATCAGCTAACAATTCTCCAAGAGAAATTGCCAATTTGAAAGTAACAAAAGAAATCCCAAAAACCCAAAAGAAAAAGCATCTTCATGAAGAGCATCGGCATGCAAAAACAAAAACCCGCAATTAACCCGCAGTTGATTCCTAGGAGTCTGGACTACAACTCTGACACCGAATTGTAGTTTTCTAATCCTCCAATGAAAAGTGGGAGATGACTTCTACTTATGGTTTTCGGTCAGAACCGTTATGATTGTGAGGCGAGCAAAGTGATGTGGATAATACGGCTGAGATATTCCAATTCCCATGGATTCTTGGGAATCTATGAATATGAACATCTATAATATTTGTTATGAAAGAAATCACTCCAGTGAGGAAAAAGGAAGAGCTTAACGGCAAGTAAACCTTCTTATTTTTTTTTTTTTTACTCAGTGTACCATTCTGTGTCTCACACAGTCCCTTGTCATAATAGATGTTCTACTTGTTGTGTGTTATGTTACTTACCTCTTTGTGCAGTCAATGCAGTTCCCAAATCCCATTCAACTTGTCCACTCAGTGTACCTACAAAGAGTAATTCATCCTCCATACGAATTATGGGATTAATTTTTCTACATCACACATCAACCTGAATCGTCATTAGGTTCAACAATGCACGTGAGTTATTCAAACACAGTTTATACATTACCGTGCACTCATTACGTACGCTTATCACGTGTGTACTTATTTGTTCATTTGTGCTTGTGGGTTCATGTACACTTATCACGTGTGTACTTATTTTGTGTACTTATCTACAGTATGTACACACATACATTTATCACCGTGTACTTATATTGTGTACTTATATTGTGTACCTATATCTATGTACACACGTACACTTATCACATACAGTTATTATCCACTTATTATCATACACTGATTATCATATACAGATTCTCATACACAGATTATCATACACTTAATACCGGGCACTTTACCGTACACCTATCACCGGGCACTTTACCGTACACCTATCACCGGGCACTTTACCGTGCACCTATCACCGGGGACCTTTCGCGTGTGAGGCGAACCTAAATTGCCAACCCATCACAGGGCACACACACACACACTCTCATTCACTCACGCAATCACACACTACGGACAATTTTCCAGAGATGCCAATCAACCTACCATGCATGTCTTTGGACCGGGGGAGGAAACCGGAGTACCCGGAGGAAACCCCCGAGGCACGGGGAGAACATGCAAACTCCACACACACAAGGCGGAGGCGGGAATTGAACCCCCAACTCTGGAGGTGTGAGGCGAACGTGCTAACCACTATGCCACCGTGCCACCCTCATAGAGTTCATTTAAATAAAAATAAATAAATAAATAGCATCCCATAAACGATTTCCTATCCTTAGATGACCATTTTCCATCCTTTTGTCAATCTGCCTAATTTTATTTATATAATTTATTTAATATATATTTATATACAGTATACCACATATTTAGTCTGGCAATGGAGCACAGGCTTTAGTCTGTGTAGCTTATTTTGTTGCTTGTTGCCAGATCAGGTCTTAACAGCACTCAGTATTTTACATTTTACTCAACATCCCATCTGAGATAGCAGGATTGTCCATAGTCTTTTTTTTTCATACACTGATGTGGATTTCAGGATGCAAAATCAAGCTCACCAGAATGATAAATTCCAGGGATTTGTAAAGGGAAATGCTGCAGTTAGAAACCCAGCAGGGAAACACACAGCAGCATCTGCTAGACAGGATCCATCTGGCTCTGGCTTTGGCCCTGGATCTGGCTCAGGCTCTGGCTCGGCTGGCCTGTTTACCGAGGCTTACAGCAGCCCAAAGAAGGAGGAAAACATCGTCAATCTGACAGATTTTCATGAGAAAGGCCACAAACATCCATCTAACCAACCCGAAAAGCTGTTGAAATGAAAGGATGTGTCCGGGGACATCGCTGGATATGAGGACTGTGTCCCAGCCTGCTACCGATATAAATCTTGTCAGAAATTTCATACGCTCGAGTCTCGTGACATGACCAACTGTAAAGTCTGAAAGTTTAATGATACAGCTTCCAACTCCAGATTATAAAAGTATATAACAAAAATAAAAGGCCTAAAGCTTAAAAGCATCAAAAAGCATTGACCAAAAAAATATATAGTGAAGAGTTACAACAGAACATAATATTGTGGAGCTTCAAAACACATTTGAGGAGCATCAAAAAATTATCTGCTCTCTGTGTCAACTAGGAAAAGTAGAAAAGGTGAAAATGGGAGAAGGAGATGTCTTTTTTACTTATTGGTTAGGTTATATATAAAAGTGAATTGGGGGAGGTGCTTTGGAAGGAACACTGAATGGAGCAAATCGTAAATCGCTAAGTGCATCTTTAGTGCTAGTTGATATTCCTTTAAAGCTATGCTAGATAGCGTTCTTACAAAGTTGTCTGTAAAGTTACACTAGACCGATTAATTAAGATATTTGTTTGTTTGTTTGTTTATTTGTTTGCTTGTTAGGTTTGTTGATTGGTTGGTTAGATTAGTTAGTTAGTTATTCAAGTCAAGAAGCTTTTATTGTCATTTCAACCATGTATAGCTGAAGCAGTACATAGTTGTAATGAGTCTGTCTGTGTTCTGCCCTGTTTCTGTCTGCTGGTCTGCCTTGCTGTTAATTGTTTTCTCCGCCCACTCATTGGTTACCATGGACACTAATTGAACTCCATCTATCCCTCAGGTGTGTTGTCTTAGTCTCTGATTGTCTCTGCTTGGTGATTGGTTCCTGTTTGTTATATCTACTCTGTTTGTTCACTTCCCTGGTGTTGGACGTTGTTGGATGTTTGTGTCTATGTTCCTGGTTCCCGTTTGCTCAGTGTTCTGCCCTGTTTTGCCTGCCCGTCGGTTTGCCTGTTTCTTGCTTTGGTTTAATAAAAGATTGAACTGCATTTGGATCCTCAATCGCCTTTGCCTCATCACGACAATAGTAAAATAAAAACAGAAAAAAAAATAGAGGATCGTGAACAAAGAGGGTTCTTGCAAACATATATAGATATGTAATAGCAGCAGTTGGATAAGGTCTTGAAATGTGGTGTGTGAAACAGCAACTGATTGAATGTGCAAGACAACATGTACACTATGTAGACATAAGTGTATACTGAATGAGTGTTTGAGTGTGTTTTTGAGTTTTCGTTATGTTTCTGATAGGATTTTCTTCTTAGGCTTGTTGTCACTTCTGTATGTTTGATATTCAACATTTTTTGAAAGACTTCTTTTTTTTAAAAGCATAGAAGACACAGTAAAACCTAATGCACCCGTAACGCAAAAAGGATCCTGACCATTTATTGTATTCAAGGCAAAAATAATTAAAAGTCATTAAACTGCTTTCTGATATCAAAGTCATGTGGTAGCAGATCAATCCCTCTGGCCTTTTACCTGAGGTAATGGTGTGAGACCTTACCTTCTGGATGAGAACTGGTGTCATGTAGTTATCCAAATGCTTGATTGAATTTGTTTTCACAGAGAATAATACAAAGCAGCTTGTGCTGAAAATGTTTTTGAAGGAGAATGAGGAGAATTTACTACGGATTCCTGTTTTTAGTGATTTTTCTTCAGTGCTAATTCTAATTTATGTAAACGCTAAATATAAATACAGATTGGTTGAAGATAAATGCTACAAATACAGTGACATATTGAAAGATGGATTAGTACATTAGCTTGCTAGTTATAAGCGCTATTTTAATCATTTAGAATTATGACTTTAAAAGGTTTGGGAAGTTGATACTGATCTGGGCCCGAATCATTAAAAATTCTCCTAAAAAGTGTTTCTAATAGTGACAAAATTCTTAGAAATGGGGGAAATGTTTTCCCTTAACAATAAAGAGAAGGTCCTAGCAAAGATAAAAGTTATTCATAAAGCATCTTAACCCTTAAAAGAGCTCATAAGGTCAAAACGTGTTAGGAGTCCTGAGGAGGACTTTTAAGAGGATTAAGAGTTTTTTATCAAAGAAGAAAATAACTGAAAGGTAAAGAGAGAGAAGAAATGTGTTGTCTAAATGTGTTAGTTACATTTATTATGTTTTTAACATACAGATATTAGCACATCTCTAATATGATCAGTCACGAACGTACTGTAATCCCTAGACGATATAACCTCAAATATCTTAACGTAGAGACAAAGTGAAGGTTTATAACAGACCAGATTTTAAAAGCGCTGCTATGTTTTTATTAGACAACCAATCACAGTCTTCAAAAGTATGTGTCATACCTAGTAACAGGTTAAGCCCCGCCTCCTCTATAAGATAAAAATTGTTGTATTGTCCTTGCTCAGAGCTGCGCTGTGATTGGTCCTAAATCTCTCTTAAGATAAGATTCGTAGTTAGAAATGTTTAAGCTAAATTAGGAGCTCTAAACATATTATAATGTTAGCTAACTGGAGAGACAGTATTGATTTTTAATATTTATGCAAGTGATTCACAATTCTCATTGTTTTAATAATCCAGACAGGTTAGCTTGTGTTAGATGTATAAACATTCTCGAATAGGGCTTAAAAATCCTGTCAGAAATCCTGTCAGGTTAGCTTGTGTTAGCTAGATAGCTACAGTTATCAGTGACATTTATAAACATTTTAGGATTGTGGATTGTTTCTCATGCTAACTAGTTGACTACGGTTTGAAGTAAGTTTTATGAGCATGGTTTAAAAACATCAGTCAGAATCTTTATTTTATATAAACTAGCTTGCTAAAAATTTCCTGCAAAGTCACTGGCTTAATTTTTCACTTCTACTCTAGCCTCTTCAGCAACTCTGTCCCTCCAGTTCTTACTCAGCAAGCTCCACCGCTGTGTTTACTCTCCACTATTTTTGTCCAGTGATGCAGTTCCTTCCCTAATAGAATGAAATGGCAGGCTACATTTTGCATCATGCCTTGAGTTAGCGCAAATAAAGATTTAGAGTGACTCTGTGCTAGCTGAGGACTTTAGTGTTGATTTATGCGCAGAATGGATCTCTCTGACAGCAACAGTGGCTCTCCATCTAAAGCCATTAGGAGAGATTAGGAACAAGCCAATCTGCTGGGCCCGTTGGGGGTCTTGGTGCCTACAAGAATTGAAGACAGAAGCTTTGAGTGTGATAAAGAAGGTAATAATTTTTTTAGGCAGTACACCGTATAATAAACATGAGATATGAGTGAAAGTGTGAAAAGTGATTTATATTTCTTGGGAAAATAGGTTTTGAAGCACAGTGCTAGTTCTCTAGCTAGAATAAGATCACCAGATTCAGTAGTTTAAATGGAATCGTAAAATTATTTTAGAATGCCTCCTTAAAAATATCTGAATTATGTGTTAACAGTATAACAGGGTTTTTTACACACTTTCTAGTAGTTCTGAGTAGATGAAATGCACAGAGCCTTAACTCTAACTCAACCATTCTAAACACCATTGGGATGAACTGGAACTCTGACTGCAGCCCAAACCTTCTCATCCAACATCAACGTCTGATCTCACTAATGCGGTCACGGGTTGAATAAGCACAAATTCCAACAACCACCTCCCAAGCATTAGAGGAAAGACTTTGAGGAGGAGTGGAGGTTACTAGACGCCTGAGATAGGCACAGGCTCCCCGTGACCCGAGGTAGTTCGGATAAGCGGTAGAAAATGAGTGAGTGAGAGAGAGTGGAGGTTACTAAAGCAAAAAAGGGGACATATTAATGATCATTGTTTTGGAATGGGATGTTGGTCTGATGGTCATGTGTCCATATTCTAGTATATGTATGAGTTCATTCTGTATATGTTCTCAAATAATCCCATTCAAAGCCAGTCTATAGTTTGTAGTCTTTAAGGGTTTAAAATGGAGACCTGCAATAAAGCCTGACTCTACTGGCCTTGTTCCAGTTGGAGAAAAGCCATATTAGAAACTGGACCTGTGAGACTGCATGTTTCTTGGCGAGAAAGTTTGGTGAGAAAGAGTCAGAGTGTGTGTTAGTGTGAGTGAAAAGGGTACCCAGGTGTCCTTAGTCAGTGTGCAATGTGGAGTGCCAGACAGACAGATGAGGCACCACCCTCCCTCCTGCCAGGGTCTTCCCTTCTCTCCCTCCTTTATCTCTTGTTTGTTTTTGTTTTTATTCCCTCTCTCCACCTGTCGCACTTACCTCATTCTCATCTCTATATCATTCACGTGTCTCTCTTTTCTTTTTCTTTCCTTTCTATCCTAATACAGCTTTCTCAGCCGGTAACAGTGATCAATCTCCTCGTTCGTTCTGTCTCTCTTTCGGTCTCTGCCTGTCCATGTTAATGTCTTTCTAAATGTCCTTAGCTGTCAGTTGTTTCTGTCCTTCAAACTTTTATCTTGAAGCTGATAAACTCTACTTGACATAAGTTTAAATCTGTGTTTGATTGCAGCGATCTTTTAAAACGATTATGTCAAACTGGATGAAATGATCCCAGTAAAATTTTGACAGGAGTCTATAACAGACTTACGATGAAGATCTATAACAGACTTACGATGAAGATCTTTTTATTTTAGACTGTGTAATACTTACATGTTTAATAGAAGAGAGCTTCTTAAGAGAGCTTCTTGCTTGTGCAGAAAAAAAATCTTCTCACGTAAACAATCGATATTCAATGTGAGCTTGGTATAAAGAGGTATTAAATGGCAATTAGCATGTTTCAATTACGTTCTGCTATCGCTATGACCATATTTTTGCATGTCCCTCTATTCCGTCCTCTTACTGGTAGCTTTAATCAACCGATTTTTGTTATCATCTCACTCACTCTCACTCATTTTCTACCGCTTATCCGAACTACCTCGGGTCACGGGGAGCCTGTGCCTATCTCAGGCGTCATCGGGCATCAAGGCAGGATACACGCAGGATACACCACACTCTCATTCACTCATGCAATCACACACTAGGGACAATTTTCCAGAGATGCCAATCAACCTACCATGCATGTCTTTGGACCGCGGGAGGAAACCAGAGTATCCGGAGGAAACCCCCGAGGCACGGGGAGAACATGCAAACTCCACACACACAAGGCGGAGGTGGGAATCGAACCCCCAAACCTGGAGGTGTGAGGCGAACGTGCTAACCACTAAGCCACCGTGCCCCCCTCGTTATCATCTGTATGTTATTTTGGGATGTACAGAATTGAGGGTTCTTCAGAAGGTTCTCTGTATAGTTTTCCTAAAAGCCCACAGTTTGGAATTCTTTGTGACAGGAAATCAGACAGACAGACAGACAGACAGGCCCAGTGTGTGGTGGGTTTTTTTCCCTACTGTATGTTTTTAACAGGCTTTAGGTTGACTGGTTCTGATTTAGGTGCTTTGCAAGTATTAATCTACTCCCTCGACCTCAACATTAATCCAAGTCAAGCGGAAAGACCATTCCGAGTTTCTCCAGATTAATCTCAAACCTTCATGGAAATGTGTACATCTATCTCATTTACTTTCTATCCTGTGACAGCCAATCCTCCTGAGTCTGGAGCTTCTCGCCGTCGAATGAGAAAAAGACCTGACCTCTTAACTGCTGTGTTATCTTTACCCTGCTTCACTTCAGCTCATCTGATAGGACCAGATAGTGTAGCAGACCAGACCGGACCACAGTTCCTACATGATTGACAGCTTCAGGAATCAGATTTTAGGGTGTCCAAGACAATGCCTGTAACTTTAGGTGCTCTTAGTATTTGCTTTAGCTTCTGTTCTTTTGTGTTTGGATTTCTATTGTATTTAAATTTGTACAGCAAACTGTTCACCATAAGGGGTTGGGGGGGATCAAGCTTTCTCTTTGCTTTGAAAATCTTAAGCTAGCAAGGACGGCATTAAAGGAATTGTTTTTGAGATACACAACGGTATCGTTTAAAGGCTTCATGTCGTCTTGTAGCTTGTTGTAGCTTTTCTGAGCAATATATTTTTTGTCCTGTTCCCAGAATAAGCTTCTCTGTGAAGCAAAGGTGGAAGCAGCTGGCTCTGTCATTTTGTTAAACCCTCGGCGCTGCATCTTTTAGCTTGTTTACTGTATTTGTTTGACATTTCCCTCAACCACATAGCAACACGTCAGAAACAAAAGACAGCAGAGAGAAAGAGAGAAAGTGTGCGAGGGAGCGGTAAGGCAGAACGAGCAGCCGAGATCTTCAGCAGGTAATCATGCCACATTTAGCTCCTTTCCTGCTGCGCCATGTGTCATGTCTCCTCTGTGTACGTGTGTATGTGTATGTGTGTGTGTGTGTGTGTGTGTGTTTGTGTGTGTCCATCAAAACGGAAGTGTCTAATGCAGTCAGCTTTAACGCATTCCCTCAAGCATGGATACTCTTCTGTTGAATAAGGTTGATTATTCTGTTAAGACATCATGGTAAATCATTAATGAGATTCTTTCTCTGTTTGTGGTGTAAAAGAGAAAGACAAATTGTGGGGTAAAAAAAGGTAATCTTGCTTTAGTAGAGCTGCCACATTGTAATTCAACAACGACTCCATTTCAAAGCAAACTCCTCCGCTTTAACATTTCATGACGTCTCAATTGAAAGTGGAACTCTTCCAGACTTCAAGATGAGCAAGTCCATCGAAGAGCAGAACCAATCACGACGGGCACGAGATTCGACCGTACAGAAATTGCCGGGAAATATGGCCTGTCATGACGCTGATGTGTTTCAAAGGACCAGTAAACCTCAACTGACCTTCATTTATTTCTATAGCGAGTAAGGAAGAGACAGGAGTGGAAGAGCGAACGAGTACATGATGGAGGGAATGTAGGGGAATGTAAAAGAGATAGGAACAGAAAATTTGTTATACAGAAATCATTAAGGGGGGGCATGGAGGTTTAGTGGTTAGTACGTTCGCCTCACACCTCCAGGGTTGGGGGTTCGATTCCCGCCTCCGCCTTGTGTGTGTGGAGTTTGCATGTTCTCCCCGTGCCTCGGGGGTTTCCTCCGGGTACTCCGGTTTCCTCCCCCGGTCCAAAGACATGCATGGTAGGTTGATTGGCATCTCTGGAAAAATTGTCCGTAGTGTGTGAGTGTGTGAGTGAATGAGTGTGTGTATGTGTGTGCCCTGCGATGGGTTGGCACTCCGTCCAGGGTGTATCCTGCCTTGATGCCCGATGACGCCTGAGATAGGCACAGGCTCCCCGTGACCCGAGGTAGTTCGGATAAGCGGTAGAAAATGAGTGAATGAATGAATGAATGAACGAATGAAATTATTAATTATAGAATACAGAAGGAGATCAGACACTTTGGCAGCATGATGGCGTATAAGGATCAGACCGTTTAACGTAATCACCATCCTGAGAAAGAGGCTCCGGCTCTCTTCTCTCTCTATCAATATTCTTCTGCAAATCGTCATCTTCGTATTTTACGGTTCAATTTAAGTGACTAATGGGGCGTGAAAGTTTTGACATTCCAGCGATCAAATTTCTACATTTACAGCTCAGAAAAGGTTTCCTTTCAAAGGGAACAGACCTGATTGAATTTGCAAAATAATAACATGGCAATAACGTTTGGTAACATTTGATAAGATTAAATCTGGATGTTTTCTCATTAAACGATCCTTCAATTCATTTGCATGGCTGCATATTTCAGCGTGTCCTCCTAATAAAGGTCAATAATCTGTGAGGTGGATAACTCTCCCTGCCTCTCCTTGCCCTTTTCTGCGATAAGGATTTCAGTGGCGTCGCCACCATCTTTAATCTTTGACAGTCTGAGCTCTGTCATGGTCCCTAATTAAGAGGTTGTCTTCTTCCATCTGGACACCGCCGGAATACAAAAGGCTTTCGAATGGCCGACGATGACGATGATTCTGATTAATCTGAGATCACCTACGTCTGACCTTCCCGTATCGTGACTCCTTGATTTATCCACGGTTTGAAAAAGGAAATTTTAGTAAATTGTGATGGTTAGTGAGAATCAATTAAAAGCCTCTATATGAGGTGTGAGCTGCTCTTTCAGATAGAGCTCCTCAAATTGGGTGTATTTTAGATTACAGTTACTCGAGTTCACATCACTCAAATCTACTCAAATTTCTACTAAGTCAAGTCAGTGACCTGCTTCACTGAATTCATTAATTTTATATCATTTTAATCGAGGGGGCATGGTGGCTTAGTGGTTAGCACGTTCGCCTCACACCTCCAGGGTCGGGGTTCGATTCCCGCCTCCTCCTTGTGTGTGTGGAGTTTGCATGTTCTCCCCGTGCCTTGGGGGTTTCCTCCGGGTACTCCGGTTTCCTCCCCTGGTTCAAAGACATGCATGGTAGGTTGATTGGCATCTCTGGAAAATTGTCCCTAGTGTGTGATTGCGTGTGTGAATGAGAGTGTGTGTGCCCTGCGATGGGTTGGCACTCCGTCCAGGGTGTATCCTGCCTTGATGCCCAATAACGCCTGAGATAGGCACAGGCTCTCCGTGACCCGAGGTAGTTCAGATAAGCGGTAGAAGATGAATGAATGAATGAATTTTAATCGAGCTCTTTAACGTGTACAACTAAAGAATAAATAAATTATTTCAAAGTTAAAGTAGAGGTTATTCAGCTTTACTAATTTTTTTTGTTTTGTCATCTTACCTTAAAGAGAGAGAGAGAATGATGACAACTGTTTATAACTGGTGTATCGTAATTGTCTATAATTGTCATTTTTTTTTATTCAGGAAACAGTGACGGCTTGTCACATGACCTTAAACCACAAGCAAATGCAACGCGGCAAAACCGTCAACATTCAATACAATAGGATTAAAGTATTGACGCCCTTCTTTTTGGGTCTATCTATCAATAGTGTACAGCAAAATTTTGCTGATGTCTTGTACAGAATATTAAGTAATGTTTGGGTGGTTACCAGTGTTGTGCTAGTTAGTAAGAAATAGTAACTAGTTACAGTTACTAGTTACTTCATTCAAAAAGTAACTCAATTACTTTGTTGATTACTTACACCAAAAAGTAACGTGTTACTGTTAAAAGTAAAACTGTTTAGTTACTGATTTAAAAAAAAATAATGAGCATTTTTCCACTTTGAGAAACTCGTCTTGCTCTCGACTCGACTCGCCATTACTGCCGCACATACTTAAATAAACGGAACCACGCCCACAGCGCAGCATCTTCGTGTTTACAGGTTGGCATCCACCGATCCTACAATGCGTCGCTGCTGTAAACAGGTTAGTCTGTAGTCTACATTTCAGCCAAAATGAATTAATTTACAAAGTAAAGGACAAACGCACCACATGGTCACGGTAACGCAGTTACTTTATTTAAAAAGTAATGCGTTAGAGTGTTAGTTACTAGTAACACGTTACTGCCCAACACTGGTGGTTACATAATGAGCACTCCACTACTGCAACTACACCTGCAACAACAATGAATATGAAATCAATGAAAGACATAATTTAAACCATTTCATAGAATCTGTTCTTCCACTGGTGTACTCCAGTGGATGGTCCATGGAGGTTCGCTGGCAATTCTTGCCTACTTGAGGCCAGGACATGGCCACTTCAATCCATTATGCACCTGCACTGGCCTCTGAGTCTGAGTACTGGACAGAGGAACGGCAAAGTGGCAGCGGGGCAACCAGAAAGACAGCGAGGTTGCAAAGGGGCTCAAGTGACAGATGGAATTTGAACCTGAAACTAATGAGTCGTGTCTTGTGGCTGGCCGTGCTGTCACTGCTGATGAAAGCGGAGGGTAACAGAAGTGGGCACGGCCCCAACAGGTGCTCTGAATACTCATTAATATGTGCTCCCAGTGCTTGTTATGGTGCGGGCACACTGATGACTTTCAAGGAGACAATTCTGGTGAAGGAAGAAGGGAAATAACAGAATTTTCGCTTGACAATTGGGAAAGATAAGAAACAACCCTAATAGGATTTGTGTTAAGGCATTTAATTAAAAGATACCTTAAGAACTTAGTTGGGATGGTACTGTAGGTATTTAGAGAATTAAAAAAAAAAAGAATATAATATTATTACCATCCTTTTGAATTAGATCATTTCTCATAAATGAGGTGAAGAAAGTTTTTTCGTCCACAGAGAGATGGCACAAAACTAAACAATGCGAAAGATATTAATTTACTTAATATAATTAAGTAATATGTACAGTGATCCCTCGTTTATCGCGGTTAATGGGGACCGGAACCCCTCGCGATGGGTGAAAATCCGCGAAGTAGGATTGGCCCTAAGTTTGACCTTTTCACTGATGGTCATCATCTTCCTCTTCCTCTTGTGCTCACTAAAGGAATCTTTCACAGGGCTTGTAAGGGCTTAATGAAAAGTTAATTTCGAACACAATATGCGAGACACAGTTGATAGCGTGAACGAGAGTGGCGAGATACAACAAGGGAAGAAGCTGGGAGAGGATGCGATGATGCGCAGCCAATCAGCTCAGATCTTGCGCCGGGAACCAATCATGTGCCTTGTCTGAGTGCCCGTGGGTATGTACAAAGTCTCTGAGAGAGTTTCTCTCTTTGTCTGGCATCCTGGGAAACCGTTTTTATTTTTATTTTTCGATGAATATTTTTGAAAAATCAGCAATGCACTGAGGCCGCGAAACTTGAACCGCGAAACTTGAACCGCGAAGTGGCGAGGGATTACTGTATATAGAAACTTTGGCCTTAGACAATCATCTCAATGTAGCTTCACATAGCTCCAGGAACAACACAGAGAAAAAGACAGCAGGAAAGAAAATCTCCATGAGACATAAACAGCATAAAAGTCTGTTTCTCGGACAAAGCAAGGGGGCACCACGAGGGTGGGGTTGGGTTTGTTGGGACGACACTTCACTGAGCCCATGAACAAGAACTCCCTGTATGCTCATTAAAGGACCAGAAGCACTGCTTGCTTCCCTGACATCATATAGTACTTATTACAGTGCATCTGTAGACTGCATCTCACTTCAAAACTCACAAGTATTTCTCAGAACAACATGTGAGCTTCACACTTCACACTGCTGTAATCTTATTGTTTTATGTTTTTCTTCTTATTTTTTATAAGGACCATTGAAATCCATGAAAATCAATACCTACCAGTTCCTAAAAAGCTACTACAAGCATCTATATACACTTTGGTTCCTGAGCATGTACAGTATCTCACAGCTGATCACACTAGATCAGGTTTGATTTGATTTGGAATAGTAACAGTACTTCTGTCAAAGAGGAACTAGTGAAATTGGATGGTACTGGATAGATAAGCATAAGCGCTCAAGTGGCACTCATATGTTAGTAATAAGCCTAACTCAAACAGTAATGATATTTTATTGTTTTTAGATATTGAAGCAAACTAACACAGAGGTGGTTGTGTTGTAAGACATAGATTGGAGTCTGATTGGTTAAATTGGGATATTTGGTTAAAACTTCCCTGCGATGGGTTGGCACTCCGTCCAGGGTGTATCCTGCCTTGATGCCCGATGACGCCTGAGATAGGCACAGGCTCCCCGTGACCCGAGGTAGTTCGGATAAGCGCTAGAAAATGAATGAATGAATGAAATAAACAACCAAAAACTACGGTTAGGGTTAGGGTTAGGGTTAGATTATTAAATAGGCCACGCCTGCCTGATGACGCAATATCTCTTACGCTGTTCTGAAACCCCTGGAAATAAGTACATCCTGGCATTTTTTATGGAAGTCCTGGTCCAAATTGTTATGTTTTGTGCATGGATCTGTGACTTGACTGGCTTCAGTGGCATTTCAAGTGGAAACTGTGGGCTAATTGGTCAGGTGTGATATAACTTATGGTGATAGGATCAGTGTGGATAGGAACTGTTCCTCCACTGTTAGCTGAGATGTCACATTGAAACACAAGTGGAAATAAAAAGCCATATTTTTATGGTAGTAGATTTGACCGAACAACACAGATTATAACCAAATTGTTAGCCATGACTTATTATAGATTTTTGTCAGGGGTGCAATTTATAAAGGACGTCGTCAAACCTACCATTACCTGCTTTAGAGTACGTTTTTCTTGAGCAGTAGGAAAATTTTACTTTCTTACTCCTAGACTCTATGAAGTGGACACCACATACCGAACATGTGTACAGGCCTTTCAAGGACATATGGGCAAACTGGCTAAAATTAGCAAACATGATAGAGACCCCAATTAGCCTTGGGAAGGTGACAGACAGTATTAAACACTGTAAGGGTTCTCTTTCATTTCATTTCTGACCATCATTTTTTGTCTAGTATAATTGTTGGAAAGCAGCATACCATGATTTATTAATCACATTGCCTTAGTGAGTAATTAAAACATTACACTGAATTTTAGTGGAAATCTAAACTGCTTTAAATACACTGCCAAGCTAGAAATGTAATTTATAATCATAGCTGCTGAGCGAACAGCAGGAAGCACAACCACTCCTGGACACATTAATTATAAAATCCAAAGTAATGCATATGAATGAATATGGAAACATACGGAATGACTCCTAGATAAAAAGGTCCTTTATACGTATTTCATGCAGAAATCTGCTTCGAAGAGACGAAATGAATAAATAATCAAACACAAAGTTGGCAAGAAAACACAGCCAAGGATGCATAATACTGTACCTCCTCAGGTACGTACAGTACATCTTCACAAAGTGAGGCACTTATATCCTTTACAAACATTTTCATGTACTGACTAGGAACTGACTGAGGGCAATTGTTGTGGTGTCAATACATTTACCAGGGTTCCCACGCGTCCTGGAAAACCTGGAAATACTGGAAAATTGATGACCAATGTTCCAGTCCTGGAAAACACATGGAAAATGAGAGAAAACATAAATTGTCCTGGAAAAAATCTTGTTGTCCTGGAAAATTATTATTTTTAAATATTCTTAGGGGGGCACGGTGGCTTAGTGGTTAGCACGTTCGCCTCACACCTCCAGGGTCAGGGTTCGATTCCCGCCTCCACCTTGTGTGTGTGGAGTTTGCATGTTCTCCCCGTGCCTCGGGGGTTTCCTCCGGGTACTCCGGTTTCCTCCCCCGGTCCAAAGACATGCATGGTAGGTTGATTGGCATCTCTGGAAAATTGTCCCTAGTGTGTGATTGTGTGAGTGAATGAGAGTGTGTGTGTGCCCTGCGATGGGTTGGCACTCCATCCAGGGTGTATCCTGCCTTGATGCCCGATGACGCCTGAGATAGGCACAGGCTCCCCATGACCCGATGGTAGTTCGGATAAGCGGTAGAAGATGAATGAATGAATGAATGAATGAATGAATGAAATGTCCTGGAAAATGATCTCTGAAAAAGAGTGGGAATGCTGATTTATGCATGACTCAATACTGTAGAATGCTTTCATTGACTGTTTAGCTAAAAGTATTTGAAAATGAAATGAGTCATTAATGTAAATTCAAATGGCGTTTTGCACTTAATGCCAACGCTAACACACTTAATACAGCATTATTGTCGTTCTAAACAGAGATTAGCAGGTTTTTTCAGCCCTGCTCTGAAGTAGAGTTAGCATGGATTATGCAGTATTAACTCCACATTGCGGTGCTATAAGTGTACAGCGTGAAATGATGCAGTGGTAAAATGTTACATCTAGATGCTTGGGAACAGACACACAATGAAAAACTGCCTCGTGATTTTGTAAGAAATTACAGAAATGGCACCCAAATTCCACTCCAAGGTACACATCTAAAAGAGCTTATTCCTAAAAAGGTTTAAATATCATAAGGTAATATGTTTAGGACTCGTATATACGTATACGATAATATAAACGTATAAACTTGATTCAATTATAAATATGGGAACGGCAGCAGGACATTAAGCATCATCACGAACAAAGGGTCTACGTGACTGCGATTACCATTTAAAGAGACCACTTGGTTAATAACAATTGTAACAATACCAAGACAAGGTGTACGTGACCATGATGAACATTTAAAGACAATCAGCTAGACAACAAGGTGTAGCCCAGCCATTTGGGAGACATTCAGTTCTTACACTCGACACACATTCAAAGCGGAACTTCATTTAAATGACCAAAAGGGAAAACTGTACTGTATATAATGCTTGAGCAGGATTTGCTCTGGGTTCTTATTGACTCCGATGAACCCAAAGTACGTCATGTATTTTGTCACTGCTATGCTGGAATAAACTTCTTGTTCTTCATTAAGATCTTCAACATCATCGTCTTATTTTTACACGACACAATTTTTATTTCTTACAATTTACACTCTCTACGTGCTTTTAAAACGAATAAACGTAATACACATATTTTTTGTTTTCTTTCTTTTGTCTTTTTCTCGTTGTGTTTCTCAGAAGGCTTTTAAAACTGCCTAGAAGGAGAATTTACCTGCCATTTGTTCACCAAAAAAACGTGAGGATTCGTTATTTAAAGCGGTCGTGCACTGTATTTAGGCAATCACGGTTGTTGCCGGAACAAATCTGCAAATTTCAGGCAGAGTTTAGGAATGAATGGCTTTGGATTATTAAGAGCCAGAGAACATTGTTAATCCCGGGTAAAGTAAGAGCAGTGTGAAACCTCCAACAACATGACCCAGGATTCAGGACCTTTTTTTTAGGCCAGCGTCTTTATTTTTGAGGATTTATTTGCTTTTAAAATCTTCTAGTGCAGTATTATTGCATGCGCTATTGCAGCAGTTATTTTTTTTAAGTTCTATTATGTGTAAATGTGTGTATCCCTGCTGTTGTACTCGTATGCTATTGTGCGTGCCTGTGCTCCGAATGCTAGATCTGTGCCACTGCGCTACGGTTCCATTAACATTCTCCACCATGTGTTCGCTAAGCCTTCACAGTGTGCTGCAGGGGAATTTTGCCATCCCTCAATTCTTCTCTCTCTCTCTCTCTCTCTCTCTCTCTCTCATTCTTTCTTTCTTTCTTTCTCAGTCACACTAGCTGCTTCAATCCATCTACCTTGCTGCCTTGTCACAGTGGGTTCCTCCTTCCACCTATTCCACCTTCCTACAGTATGCTAGGAATTTGCCTGAAGGAATATTTCTCTTTTTTCTAGAGAGTTTTCTGTAAAATGGTGTGCAGAACGACGCAGGATGCTGTTCACTCACCCTCGCACACCTTTCTTCAGCATCGGTGTACTCACACTATCCTGCACATTACACAACCAAACAACAGAGAATATTCACATTACATGGCCTGAGGTTTATACAATCGGAGACAGATTGTAACTAAATAGTAGAAGGATAATGATTAGCATACATATTGTGGGAATAAAAAAAAAGAAAAAAAGACGGATAATGTATCAGTAGAGGAAATAAAATGTCCTAACCTACGCTCACCGTTATCGATTAGCAGTCTCTTTCTTCACAGTGTTTTCTGGAAACTTCTTCACAATTCTGCAACCGCCCCTTTTCTCTAGTTGTACTTCTGATACAGATATCCTACAGTACGTTCTGCATTCTTCTGCTGCGGCTGGTGTTGCACCGGTGGCTGCTTTCTTTTCAACACTTTTCTGGCTGCAAGCTTCAGAATCTTAAAGTTTGAATAATCTGCTTGTCCTATACATGCACTAGCTTCTGACAGGGACACTTTTGAAGACCATGCCACGTTTAGCTTGTCCAAGCAAGAAATAACCACTAATGAGCAAACCAGAGGAATTTATGTGTGGCTTAGTGGTTAGCACGTTCGCTTCACACCTCCAGGGTCGGGGGTTCGATTCCCGCCTCCGCCTTGTGTGTGTGGAGTTTGCATGTTCTCCCCGTGCCTCGGGGGTTTCCTCCGGGTACTCCGGTTTCCTCCCCCGGTCCAAAGACATGCATGGTAGGTTGATTGGCATCTCTGGAAAATTGTCCGTAGTGTGTGAGTGTGTGAGTGAATGAGTGTGTGTGCCCTGCGATGGGTTGGCACTCTGTCCAGGGTGTATCCTGCCTTGATGCCCGATGACGCCTGAGATAGGCACAGGCTCCCCGTGACCCGAGAAGTTCGGATAAGCGGTAGAAAATGAATGAATGAATTCATTCCCATTCAGGGTGCAATCCTAAATGACCACTGTTCCCAACAAACACTACAAATTCAACACAACCCTGGCCAGTAAAAAAGAATTAAACTACATGGACTGAAAAAGGAACCGTTTCACTTCCTGCAGATTTTGATTATGATCTTCATTACTACTTCATCGCTGCTTACTTCTAAACATTTTGACTAAACATAGACTTCTAACACAGCGTTGCAGCTAGCGTTTCTCCAGACACCTTTCTAAATGACCACCGTCCGCTTTTAAATAAAACCACTTAGCGAAGTTAATCACTTACGTTCCCAGAGGAAGCAGGTACCACAGCCGTCTCCGACAGCTTCTCGAGTGGAAAAAAAAAAGATATTGCAAGAAGACGTTACATTCCCTCAGTGAAAATGAAAAAATACCGCTAAAAGATTTCGATGGTTTCAATGCAGACAGTGATGTTTTATTACGCACCTATTAAGAATAAGTAATAATAATAATGATAATAATAATAATAATAATAATAATAATAATAATAATAATAATAATAGTGTTATGAAGTAATCAACTCTTTTTTACCCACAGGCCAAGAAATAAAGTTTGCTCCTGTTTTGTTTGTGTCTAAAGTCAGTATTAAATGTCTTAGTCATGTCTTACTCAACAGCAGTGTTGTATAAAGTACTAGAAAGCAATACATGAGTAAAAGTACAAGTATCGTACTAGAAAAAGACTTTGGTAGAAGTGGAAGTTACCTTTTAGAATATTACTCAAGTAAAAGTCTTAAAGTATCTGATATTTACTGTACTTAAGTATCAAAAGTCATTTTCTGATATTTAATGTACTTAAGTATTTGAAGTAAAAGTAAAAAGTAAAATTTCAGTGATTTTCAGTAGACATAAGATCAGGGGCAGTTCTAGGGTTTCATCTTTAGGGGTTTTAGCCCTCAGTGAGGATTTAAAACAAGAAGAGTTTTATATTATATATTATATGACTACATAGTAAGCCAAAAGTTATGGCATTATTAAATGGCAAAAGTGGACACCAAAATTTTATGCATGATGTAATGATGCCAGTCTCGAATCAAATCAGTTCATGTGTGTTTGCATTCTCTACAAACAGTGTGTCCAATGAATGCAGTCATTAATAAAAATATTCACAAGACAAAGACCAAATCAATAAATGTTATTTTTATTTAGTATTGAATGGATTGTTTGCATTAATATTTTGTTTGTGCTACAACTCTGGTAATAAGAATAGTGACATTTCACTGCTTTTGGTTGGCGTCTTTGCGGCTTTCCGCCAATTAACATTATAGATAAACGCCTCTAGCTCTGACTGCGCGTGCACGATGCGCGTACCTGTGCTTCTCCGTAGAGCGTGCGGAGCGTAACGCAATCTAGGAGCAGTGATTCGCCAAACCTCCCTTATTGCAGTCGCACACATTTCTTCTGATTTTATTTTGTAGTAACGAGTAACGAAGACGCTTAGTGGAAATATAGTGGAGTAAAAGTATACATTTTATCTAGGAAATGTAGTGGAGTAAAAGTGAAAGTTGACAAATTTAAATAGCGAAGTAAAGTACAGATACGTGACATTTCTACTTAAGTACAGTAATGAAGTATTTGTACTCCGTTACATTACAACACTGTTCATCAGTGGTGGTTAATATGAAGCTCATATGAAAGTAAATACACAGAGATTTAAGAATTTGTAGAGTTTTATAAATATTTCTTCTTTACCTAACCTACTAGAGACAGAATATTCAAAGAAATTTTTTTTTGCAAACAAATCTTCAAACTAGATGTTGATATCAAACCCATTTCTGCTCTCTGACGTGCTCCAAGTCTTTGTTCATCTAAAAAACAACTAAAATTTGAAACCACCTCTTCATCCACTAAAATTCAGTGTAAGGTTATGGACAGAGGGAAAAAACGAACGTCTCTCAATGAAAGCCGACAGATTTCTGAATCGTTTTAGATCAGACTCACAGACAAAAAAAATCATTCATTTGTTTATACTGATTGAAAAAGTCCCATAAGTCGATTATGGGGTAGAAAAAAAACCCTACTGGTGAAAAGGGTTATAAAAAGCAGGTTGGAAAGAAGACATGCACTGTACGAGATGAACAGGAAATATTAATATGTCAGAAACATTCACATATTGAAGGACACTAGTACATCAGTGCTTGCAGGGAAATTCAAATATCTAATCTTTTAAATAATCAATTCCAAACTCTAAACACAATACAAATAAAATGGGCCGTTAGTGAAGCGTGAGTCTCCCAGAATGATGTATCATGCAAAAATTATGCTCACTATATATTTCTTGTTCTGTCAGAATGACTATTTTGCCTGGGAGCATCCCAGCACTCATGAAATTACAATCACAAGCACGAGAGGGTTTCTAGAAAAAAAATAAAAATAAAAAATGCAAATCTGATGTGGAACAGCTGAATTTTATTTGGTTTGTCTGCAACTATCGCATTCATTTTTCCTCTCGTTACGTTTCTGCGGTACGGTACGTTGTTTTTTTTTTTTTCGCTGACCTTTACGGAAATGACAAACCTGCCGTAGCGAGACAATGTTTATGTTTGTGTTGTTGATGGTGTTTTCAATGCCTCAGAGACTGCGAGAGAGAGAGTGACAGAGAAAGAGAGAGAGGGAGAGAGAGAGAGAGAGAGAGAGAGAGAGAGAGATTCTATCAGGGCTCTGGTTTTCTACATCTAGTTCACTTTTGAACAAAAGTTCGTACATCAGCAAGGGCAGTGTGATGACCCCAAGCAGACCACTGAAACGTGCACAGCCTGTCAAAGCCACCTATTAAACAGCCAGACTGGGGAGTTCAGAGGTACTAAAGCACCACTGGAAATTGGGGATTAGAAACCAAGGCCTGGATGAATATAACAGAAGACGAGGATGCGCCAGGAGGGTTTTTCTGAGCTCAGGCTAAACAAATCCATGAATCCAAACCCACGATCTCCCACAGACTTTATAAAAGTTGATTAGTACAGTGTAACTAAAATTCATGATAAAAAGCCTCGTCAGTACCATCACTGTAATGTACTGAGTAAATATAATATTTTGAGCTTTGAGAACCTCATTAAACATAACCAAATTTCTGCTTTATTTAAAATTATCCTATTAATATCACTGCTCCCCCTTTGAGAAAATGTGTCACACTAAATTCAGATAGGGGGGCACGGTGGCTTAGTGGTTAGCACGTTCGCCTCACACCTCCAGGGTTGGGGGTTCGATTCCCACCTCTACCATGTGTGTGTGGAGTTTGCATGTTCTCCCCGTGCCTCGGGGGTAGGTTGATTGGCATCTCTGGAAAAATTGTCCGTAGTGTGTGATTGCGTGAGTGAATGAGAGTGTGTGTGTGTGCCCTGCGATGGGTTGGCACTCCATCCAGGGTGTATCCTGCCTTGATGCCCGATGACGCCTGAGATAGGCACAGGCTCCCCGTGACCCGAGGTAGTTCGGATAAGCGGTAGAAGATGAATGAATGAATGATAAATTCAGATAGACTTAATAGAGCTACTGTACACGGTCGACAGTCAGAGGAGAGTGCAGCGTTCCAAGATGCAGAACCACTTATGGCCAACATTCGTTTTTTTATAGGCAGCAAGCCTTTGGAACACTCTTCCAAATGATATTATTTTATGTACAAACTATAGCACATTTACACGCCTGACCAAACAGTGGCTATTAACAAAGCAAACTTGTGAGCACTAAATGACTGTGATGTGAACAATGTAGACTGTGAGTGAGTGAGTGTTAGATTCATGAAGTGGAGAGTGTTTTTATGATGTGAGTGATGTACGTTTTTTTTTATTTTTTGTGAGGGGCACGGTGGCTTCGAGGTTAGCATGTTCGCCTAACACCTCCAGGGTCGGGGTTCGTAGGTTGATTGGCATCTCTGGAGAACTGTCCGTAGTGTGTGATTGTGTGAGTGAATGAGAGTGTGTGTGTGTGTGTGCCCTGCGATGGGTTGGCACTCCGTCCAGGGTGTATCCTGCCTTGATGCCCGATGACGCCTGAGATAGGCACAGGCTCCCCGTGACCCGAGGTAGTTCGGATAAGCGGTAGAAGATGAATGAATGAATGTTTTGTTTGTATAACTTCTGTTAAATTATGAAGTGGAGAGTGTTTTTAGTGATTTTATTGATGTGAGTGAAATAATGTATGATACTGTATGTATTTCATGACCTTTTGTAAATGTAACACATCTCTTTAGGTACTGCAGGTGGAAATTAGCATTTTTGCGGTTGCAAGGAACCTCTGGCCGACGAACTACTGTGATTATGAGACTCCTCGCTAGGATCTGGAAAATGACTCAAGGGGCACATTAACAGTGACAAGCTCTATTTAAACGTCTATTAAACTAACGCTGGTTTGTAATCCGCTGGAGATTCAGCTCAAACGTCATTGATCGCTGTGGCAAAAAAATGACTAACGCTTCCTGTTTCTAAAAGTAATACATCAACATGCAGAATGGCTCTGATAGCAGAGGACAAGGTTTGTTTTTCAGTCAGCAATTTCTGAAGGAGTGGAACCTGATGCCATGTTCACGACAAAGTAACCGGAGTTCATTGACAACTCATTCACAACTAGATGTGGGATGTGGTAGCCTAGTGGTTAAGGTGTTGGGCTACCAATCGGAAGGTTGTGAGTTCGATTCCTATGTCCAACAAGCTGCCACTGCTGGGCCCCTGAGCAAGGCCCTTGACCCTTAATTGCTCAGTTGTATTAAAAAAATGAGAGATAAGAGAGCTCTGGATAAGAAAGGGCTGAGAAACATTATCACTATAGCAACCAGTGTTGTAGGTGTGAACGTAGCTTCATGTGGCCTTGTACTGTTGTAGCCTCAAGCTTTGATGTGTTATACATTCTGAGATGCTTTTTTGCTCATGGTTATTCTTCTATCAAAGCTTTTTTTTTTTGCACCATTCTGTGTAAACTCTAGAGCAGGGGAGTCAAACTCAAATTTGGCCCGTGGTGTAATTATATTTGGAACGCGAGATCATATCAAATGTGCATTACAGCTGGCTAGCCGCATGCTCCGCTAATACTACAAATCCCAGAATGCCTTGCCACTGTATTGACACGTAGTCAGGAACAGCAAGCGCCCCTCATTCTCTGTTGACAGTCGTTAACAACCGTGCTACAGTCACATCGGGCAAGTTAACTCCACCCTCCACAAAAATGGCCAAACGAAAGATGGACAATAGGAGCTTTCAAGACACGTGGGAGGCAGATTATCTGTTCACGAATATAAAGGACAGAACTGTTTGTCTTGTGTGCTAACGGAGCTAACGTGTCTGTAACCAAAGAATATCACATAAGAAGACACTAGTCGAAAAGTTGGATTTTCATTGAATGAATTTATTATTTTTGGTTGTTTTGTTGTTGGTTTTGAAAAAGATCCACTTCAAAAAGGAACTTAAAATGATCCAGTGAGAGGCATTCATTCATTCATTCATTCCTTTTCTACCGCTTATCCGAACTACCTCGGGTCACGGGGAGCCTGTGCCTATCTCAGGCGTCATCGGGCATCAAGGCAGGATACACCCTGGACGGAGTGCCAACCCATCGCAGGGCACACACACACTCTCATTCACTCACGCAATCACACACTACGGACAATTTTCCAGAGATGCCAATCAACCTACCATGCATGTCTTTGGACCAGGGGAGGAAACCCGGAGGAAACCCCCGAGGCACGGGGAGAACATGCAAACTCCACACACACAAGGCGGAGGTGGGAATCGAACCCCCAACCTTGGAGGTGTGAGGCGAACGTGCTAACCACTAAGCCACCCGCGAGATGTGTCTTATTTCAAATTTAATTTCTTATGTGTTTGTAATATCAAGCTCTGGTTGTTCCAAATCCTGTGTTCAAGCAGAACTAAAGTTTGTTTCCATATGAAAAAGGTTAAACATTACGTATCAGTTGCAGTTCATTTTCCAATAAATATTCAGTTTGGCTCGTAACTTTATCTCAGTTTTATATTTTGGCCCACTGTGAATTTGACTTTGACGCCCCTGCACTAGAGACTATTGGTTATTGGTAGAAAATCTCAGGAGATCAGTGGTATATATTTGAAATATTCATCCTATCTGGCAGCACTAAGCATTTTCACTGAGTCTCTGAGATCACATGTTGACCTCATTCTCATGTTTGATCTTCATCCATCTCTGCATAATTTTATGCTTCGCACTGATTGGATAATAACAGGAAAATGCAGGTGTATGTGTTAAAGTGGCTGCCGAGTGTAGATGCACTGTATAAGGAACCACTTGGCATCTGTAAATGTTTAGGAGGAATATGATTCATTTGGCAAATCACCAGAGAGCAGATATTGCCTTCTGGATTCCCATTTTGATTAATTTTAATCCGCACGCGCTCCACGAAACGTTTACGGCTTGTACAAAGCCGTGCTTTCTCTTCGACATTGATAGAAACGCTACATCATGAAAGCGGGACTGGATTTAAAAGTCGATTTATAAACTGTATGATGATGTCTATTGAATTCAGCACCCACTTACAAGCGCCGACTGCTCGAGTGTGTAATAGATACACAAGCGAATCTCGCTTTGATCCGCCGTCAATTTTCCATTCAAGTAGTTCTTGATCTAGTTATTATCTCCAAGGCTCGATTTTTCAATTCAGATGTTTAATTAAAAAAAAAAACCAAATGAAATGCAGGACGCTTAAAAAAAAATCCCTTTAATAAGAAATGGGCTCCAGGCTCAAAGTTGTAAGTATTTCCACACAGTGAAATGATGATTGAACGCAAATGAAAATGCAATAGTTTAGAGGAAGGGATTGTAGAAATTCAGGTTTTCTTCTTTCCTTTATTTGGAACCGAGAGAGAGAGAGAGAGAGACAGAGAGAGAGAGACAGAGAGAGAGAGAGAGAGAGAGAGAGAGAGAGAGAGAGAGATGCTCTTGTATAAGATTCAGTGCAAACATGAAAGCTAATATATTCCAATTAGCAAGAGGAGGACGCTCATCTAGCCTAGATGAACATCATCTCTCATGTTCTTCCACATCTGTTTGTTTTTGAGTGTGTGGTTAGTGGAATAGACACACAGAGACTGATTCAAACCCACACAAAATAATAAACAAAGACAAAATTGAGTTCAAACAGTTCCTCAAATTGGTGTATGGAAAAAATTCCCCAAAAACAGAAAGAGTACCGGATGCTATCAGTAATTATGGGGGGCACGGTGGCTTAGTGGTTAGCACGTTCGCCTCACACCTCCAGGGTTGGGGGTTCGATTCCCACCTCCACCTTGTGTGTGTGGAGTTTGCGTGTTCTCCACCGTTCCTCGGGGGTTTCCTCTGGGTACTCCGGTTTCCTCCCCCGGTCCAAAGACATGCATGGTAGGTTGATTGGCATCTCTGGAAAATTGTCCTTAGTGTGTGATTGCGTGAGTGAATGAGAGTGTGTAAGTGTGTGTGTGCCCTGTGATGGGTTGGCACTCCGTCCAGGGTGTATCCTGCCTTGATGCGCAATGACGCCTGAGATAGGCACAGGCTCCCCGTGACCCGAGGTAGTTCAGATAAGTGGTAGAAGATGAGTGAGTGAGTGAGTGAGAACATGTCATTAATATAATTTCTCTCAATTTTTTTTTTTTTTAAATTAAAGTATAACACATCATAATTTCCTTCCGCTTTTTAAAGCTGTGTAACTTTCCTTTCATGTTCCAGGTTTCTCTCTAAAATATCCGCTTACTAACAAAAATACGGAAAAAATTCTGTTATTCCAAACAGTTAGTAGATTTATTATTAGATCATATGAACCACCTTTACGAGATCAACCATCAGAATGAGCAAAAACTGTGACCTCAGTGGTAACTTTAGCCTCAGGATGGTTTTTATTGCCAGATGGTTTCAGTGTTTCTGGAACAGCTGATCTCTTGCCATTTAACCCTTCAACGGTCTCTAAGCTTTGCACAGAACGGCTTCTTACAACCTCGGTGAGCAGAAAAGCATAAAACATCAAACCTTGAGGTGGATGAGCTACAAGAGTAAAAGACTGCATCAGGTTCCTTTTCTGTCAGCCAAGAACAGGAATCTGAGGCTATCATAGGCACAGGATCACTAACAAAAGGAAATCACCTGGTCATTTTCCAAACTCCAACTGGATCACGATCCAAACGAAAAACCGGACAGGACGACTGAAGACTGGAAAAAGTTTGGAAAATGATGATATACACACTCACCGGCCACTTTATTAGGTACACCTTACTAGTACCGGTGTGGTCTTCTGCTGCTGTAGCCCATCCGCCTCAAGGTTCGACGTGTTGTGTGTTCAGAGATGCTCTTCTGCATACCTCGGTTGTAACGAGTGGTTATTTGAGTTACTGTTGCCTTTCTATCAGCTCGAACCAGTCTGGCCATTCTCCTCTGACCTCTGGCATCAACAAGGCATTTGCGCCCACAGAACTGCCCTCACTGGATATTTTCTCTTTTTCGGACCATTCTCTGTAAACCCTAGAGATGGTTGTGCGTGAAAATCCCAGTAGATCAGCAGTTTCTGAAATACTCAGACCAGCCCGTCTGGCACCAACAACCATGCCACGTCCAAAGTCACTGATGCCCCTTTTCCACTGAGGCAGTTTGAGTGCTGGTTTGGAGCCAGAGCCTAATTTAGAACCAGTTCTTTCTTTTTTGACACACAAAGCACCGGCTCTGAACGAGGAAAAGTGGTTCTTAAGTAGCACCAAAACGTTGTTGGTCTAGACTTAAGAACCGCTTGTGTCAGTGGCTGTGGGCGGGGCTGCTGTTTGATAATGTACCTTAAGTATACTAATGTTTAATACACTTTTACTTTACCGCGATATGATACATTATCAGCACACATGATAGTAGTTAGCTACATGCCAAGGCTAACTTTTTTCTGTGTTAATGATAAAATAACGTTATGTACTTTCTCGATCACAACCTCCGTTTATACAGATTACATGGAGCTGCACGAACACATTGGATTCGCCGCGTTTGTTTGCCAATGTAGGTTCACAAAGCCATGAGCATCAACAGTAAAGCAACATCCACCATCGTTGATGTGTTTGTGTTTGCCGCTGCTGCGCTAACGTTGCTGTGTAACGTGACACGTATACAGTGACGTCAGACTCGGCTCTGTGACGGCTCTCTAGCCGATGGAAAGGCAAACCGGTTCTTAGAAGGTTCGCCAGTGGAACCAACTTTGAACCAGCACCCGGTTCTTTTTGGTGGAAAAGGGGTATTAAATCACCTTTCTTCCCCATTCTGACGCTCGGTTTGAACTGCAGCAGATCGTCTTGACCATGTCTACATGCCTAAATGCATTGAGTTGCTGCCATGTGATTGGCTGATTAGAAATTTGCGTTAACGAGCAGTTTCGACAGGTGTATCTAATAAAGTGGCCGGTGAGTGTACATGTATATTTATGTCTCTTTATTTTCTTCTTCTTCTTCTTCTTCAAAAATCTATAAAAAGCACATCACAAATCTCTTTTCGATTCACTGTCAAAACAGAGTGAGCTGATTTTTTTGAGCGGGTGAGTTTGATTAACCTGGAGCCCGAAGGTGAGAGAGCGCTAGCAGCGACTGCACTTCAGCCACAATGGCAGATTGATCCTCAGTTTGGAAAGCAGTTTATTTTTTTTACTGCCGTAAGAATTACAGTGTGCTGCAGAAATACGGAGCTGTACAATCATGTAACCGAGCGTAAAGGACTACAGAAATGTGAAATGTGTTTCAGCTCAAAGCTTTTCGAGTTTGGTTTGCAATCTTTTATGAAAGCACTGTAAATGATCTCAATAAATAACTATTCTTCTAATCTACATTATCACATGGAGCTCGACCGATCCTACCATCTCTCAGGGTAAGAGGCAGGTTCTCTGTTCAGGCACCGAGGTGGAGTCACTGGTGCTTTAACACCACCGGTGCTTTGATCTTCCTGAAACATTTAAACTAGTGCTTATTTTTTTCTGTTGGTTTTATGTGTATATTAAAAAACCCAGAGTTTTAGGTTGATGGTATTATAAGTCTGAAACCTAGTGAACCACTTCAAAGCATTTTTATACGTCGCTCTGGATTAAATGTAAATGTAAATGTCTTCTTTCTGCAACCGGAAGCTGATGGTATGACTTCAGGAAAGAACTTGAGGAGAAGATAAACAGGTGAAACAACAGTATGCTGAACACTCAAGTCAGTGTGGAGTTCAGCAGGATTTCAGCTGCTCTTGATTTTTGTCATTATACAATTCTGTTGCAATACTGATAGAACAAGGCTCATATTGTACTCTCTCTCTCTCTCTCTCTCTCTCTCTCTCTCTCTCTCTCTCTCTCTCTCTCTCTCTCTCACACTCTCTCTCACGCTCTCTCATTCTCTCTCACTCTTTCTCTCTCTCACGATCTCTCACACACTCTCTCTCTCTCTCTCTCTCACACGCTCTCTCACTCTCTCTCTCACACTCTCTCTCTCTCTCTCTCTCTCTCTCCCTGTCTCTCACGCTCTCTCACACGTTCTTTCACTCTCACTCTCTCTCTCACACACTCTCTCTCACACTCTCTCTCTCACTCTCTCACGCTCTCTCTCTCTCTCTCTCTCACATGCTCTTTCACGCTCACTCTCTCTCTCACACACTCTCTCTCTCTCACTCTCTCTCTCTCTCTCTCTCTCTCACGCTCTTTCACTCTCACTCTCTCTCTCATGCTCTCTCCCTCTCACTCTTTCTCTCTCTCACGCTCTCTCTCTCTCACGCTCTTTCACTCTCACTCTCTCACGCTCTCTCTCTCTCTCTCACTCATGCTCTCTCACACTCTCTGACTCTCACAATCTCTCACTCAAATGCTCTCTCTCTCTCTCTCTCTCTCTCTCTCTGTCTCTCAGGCTCTCTCACTCTCACTCTCTCATGCTCTCTCTCTCTCTCTCTCTCTCTCTCTCTCAAGATCATCCTTCTGATACCTTTGAGTCCTAGCAATGAGAGAACATAAAGATAGGGTTGTTTTAGTATATCATTCATAATATTCAACCTTCAGACTGATCCCAGGCTGATAAAGGTTTTAATCTTACACGTGTCCAAGATAATAATAAAAAATAAAAAAACATTTAATGAACTGTGGGAAAATGAGCCAGTCTTTTTAAATTCCCTCTGCGGAAAAATGAAAGCTTGAACAAGATGTAAACCCAAACAACATTTGCTAATGTTATTCTAACTGAATTGTAAAGTTAAACACATTAACCGTGTCTCAAAGAACATTTTCTGTCGTGAATAATTATGTAAAATGTTTGAATTGATTTCCCTGCATCAATATTATGAGCTGTTTTGTGTACAAGCATGAAATTCAAGCTCAATTAAGTCCATTTCAGTTCCAGGTTGTAACACTACAAAACTTGGGAAAGTTCAAGGGGCCCTGGGGGCGCGAATACTTATGCAAGGTACTAAACTGGTGCCATAATTTTCATGTTTGTTTTTTTTCTTTTTGGTAATGGATTGCAGTCTGTTTTGTAACTGACTGTGTGTGCATTATAAATGTACCATGATGAATGAAAGCATTTAAGAGAAGTTGTTGTGTTATTAGTTTACTAAACAGGGTTTATTTATTTATTATTTTGATTTTAGCCCACTTGATATACGACTTTGGGACATAAAACCTGATTCTAGAGTCATATTATTATGATAATTTAATAAATAACAAATGTGGGGCACGGTGGCTTAGTGATTAGCACGTTCGCCTCACACCTCCAGGGTTGGGGGTTCGATTCCCACCTCCGCCTTGTGTGTGTGGAGTTTGCATGTTCTCCCCGTGCCTCGGGGGTTTCCTCCGGGTACTCCGGTTTCCTCCCCCGGTCCAAATACATGCATGGTAGGTTGATTGGCATCTCTGGAAAATTGTCTGTAGTGTGTGAGTGTGTGAGGGTTGGTGTATCCTGCCTTGATGCCCGATGACGCCTGAGATAGGCACAGGCTCCCCGTGACCCAAGGTAGTTCGGATAAGCGGTAGAAAATGAATGAATGAATGAATAAATAATAAATGAATAATAAATTAATTCTGTTTTTTTGGGTGATAAAAAAGTCGGGGTGTAATGATACACTACACTGACAATTTGATTCCATGAACAAAACTAGCTTCGTGCTTTGCTTTAATTCGATTTGAACAAAATGTTTATGAAGAAAAATGATGACTGAAAAGACTTTTTTCTGATTCATACACAATGCAAATCATTTGCAGTTTTCTCAGTTTTCTCTAATGAAATTAAAATGACTACGATCAGAAGGTTATTATATTTATACATTTTCCCAAACAAAATCTCTGTCTTAAGAAAAACGGGGAACTGATTGAAATATAATGAGGTCCGTAGCACTTTTTAACTGAAAATACAGTAGAGCTCCAAAGTCAGTTAAAATGCCCGAACTCTGTGGCCTCTTTCTCAGGCAATGATCACAGCAGCGTGAGGCTGGTTTTATTAATAAACTACTGAAGAACTCTTTTTAACAGATATTATATGGTCATGCAAGCATATAAACATTAACATGTACTGTATATTCAGAGATGGGGGACTCGAGTCATATGGCTTGACTCGAGTCAGACTTAAGTCGCAAATTTGAGACTTGAGACTTGCTTGACAAATATTAAAAAAAGACTCGACTTGACTTTGACTTGACATTCATGACTTGAGACTTGACTCGGACTTGAGTTAAATGACTCAAATAACTTGTTTTTTGTTGTTGTTTTTTTATTTGTTTTTGAATGCACGCAAGAGCGTAATCTAACCACGTGACGCAGCAGGCAAGCAGAGGGAGAGCGCGCACTAACTAATAAACTTTAACAGTCGTGACGAAGGCGCTACACCAAAAACATGGAAGGCGTTACACCAAAAATAATTAAGTTCAGGTACCGGGATTTTGTGCAAGGAAGAGCGGTATGAGTTATGATTTTAGTGGTAAGAGTTATGGCCATCCCTGCATCAACGCACCTGTTGAACATGTATTCAGTCATGGTGGGGTGATAATGTGACCACTTCGCTCACAATTGAATGACAAAGTTCTATCAAATTAAATTTTTTGCAAGTGCAATGTAGTGGAAATGTTTATGCGGAAATGTCAGCTTTTTTGCAATAGCACTTATAACTGGTCTTCAGTGTTAGCAGAGCCGATCGGCCCTATACGCTCACTACGCAAGTTGCGTAGGGCCCCGCAAATTACGCAAGGCCCCGCCTCCTCCTGCCTCATTTTACAGCACGTGTTAATGTTTACTGTGTAGATGATAATATGAAGCGGAGCTATCCATCTGGCCAAAAAGAGAAAAAAGAAACAAAATGAGAGTGAAATGCGAGAACAGCAATCAGGTAAACTTGTGTTCTCTTCAAGTTTGATGTCAGCAAGAGCAAATAACAGTAAAGTAAAGTTGATGTGTTTCTGTCTCTAGTCTCTATCTGACTAGCTAAATTAGCTGTGCAGTGCTGCCGGTGCATCTCCTGGCCTGTCTGTCTGTCACACAACAATTTATTGCGTGAACATTCACGTGAATAAACGCCCAAGGGCAACGGTGTTTATAAACGGCAGCTCCATAACCGCGCGGCGCGTGAACATGTGTTCATATGCACGTGCAATCGTGCATGAAATGACACGCACGCTTTCCAGCAGCAACATCGGTGTGGGGACCAGTACAAACAGTAGTGTGATAGCGCTCCTAAATGATAATGTTTATAGTCTCTCAATCAAGTTTCAGTTTCTACCAGACAGTCCAAATAGACTGGTGTCAACAATGCTGAAAATGCCTAGACTGTAGAGGGAACCAAAGTTAATCCCAAAATCCAAAGCTGTGTTTTATACATATATTTATATATATATATATATATATATATATATATATATATATATATATATATATATATATATATATATATATATATATATATTCATATATATATATATATATTTTATAAATATTTATACACACACAATATATATACAATTGCTAATATTCAACTCAAAATTCTATTTAAAATATTCCATTCAATAAAGATTTGTTTATACCTCATTCAATTCTGTATTGTTTTACTCTTTGACCGAGAGATGGAGCAAACTTTTTTTAAAAGGAGGGAGGTTTGTAGTAGGAGCAGTGGGGTGTCAAGTGTGAATGTGTGGCAAATGGTTTACATGGTTCACGGGTCAGGTAGGAGGGCCCCTTAGCAGAATTTTGCTTAGGGCCCCAGAGAGGTCAGGATCGGCTCTGAGTGTTAGGCTTTGAGTGAAAAGCGTATGGATTGTTTATGGGGATGCACACACACATATAAATATATATATATATAAAACCTAAATATAAAAATAAAAAACCTCAGAGTCCATAAATACTGTAGATTTAACTTTGTTTAATATATACATTTAGTTAAATTATCAAACATCTGTATGACTTGCCAGTGACTTGCTTGACTCAAGCTACGACTTGACTTGACTTGCTTGACATAAAGCAGTGATTTGACTTGACTTGACATAAAGCAGTGACTTGACTTGACTTGACTCTCACAAAAATTGACTCGGACTTGCTTGAAACTTGAAGGTTAAGACTTGAGACTTACTTGTGACTTGCACATG